>NC_133770.1:8891451-9156961 GCF_003597395.2 Chelonoidis abingdonii
TGCTATAGTTACCTCTTGGACCAGCTCCTGCGCTCCACTCAGGATTAAATCTAGAGTTGCCTCTCCCCTTGTGGGTTCCCGCACCAGCTGCTCCATAAAGCAGTCATTTAAAGTATCGAGAAACTTCATCTCTGCATTCCATCCTGAAGTGAAATGTTAAAGATCCCACTGTATGAATGTAAATGATTTCTTACGGTTCATTGCTACTCATTCTTTTCTTTGATTATCATCCTCTCTATGGTCATTGTTACAAAAGGTCAGAAATTTTAGCCTCTCTCTCCACCCTGAGCTGGGCATAGGGGCCTCCCAACTTAATTCTCCTGTAACAGGAGATGGCTGCCATCTTGGCTGACACACTGGTAGCAGAACCATGGCCTTAAAGAGCTAGGAGTATGAGTGGCTGCAGCTTGAACCAAGGCAGCATAGCTGGCAATTGCCTCAGCAGCTTGGCAGAGAGGGGAATCTGTTGCTTCCTTCCTCTGCTCAAAAGGAAGCTCATCCCAAACATCTGAAGCCCAAAGCAGACTGAATCCTGGGTGACTCTCCCCGTCCCCTCGTGCTAACAAGGGCTGGCTCCAGGCACCGGCAAAAGAAGAAGGTGCTTGGGGCAGCCAATACCAAGGGGCAGCACTCCGTCCACTATTGGGGCGGCACATCCGGGTCTTTGGTGCCAATTTGGCGGTGGGTCCCTCACTCCTTCTCGGAGTAAAGGACCAGCTTCCAAATTGCCACTGAAGAGTGGAGCGGCGCGATTGTGCTTCTGCGGCTGCTTTTTATTTTTTTTTGGCACCGCTTGGGGCACCTGGAAACCTAGTGCCGCCCCTGGTGCTAACTAGTGGGTTATGCAGACATCCAAGGGAAGGAACTGCTTGCATTTGGTGTGTGCTCAGGTATAGGACCCCATGCACAGCTGTGTAAACCTGAAGTCACTACTGAGTTACACCACAGTCAAAGTGAGAGGGGAATGCACCCTGGTGATGCATGGCTCTGCAGTCTAGCTCACCATATATATATGATCCAATGTTTCAACATTGCAGGGGTGGATCCAAAGGTACTTTTAAGCTGTGTTCCTTTCCTTCCCAAGGTTTACAAGTTGTAGCATGTGGACAGGGTCCCTTGATGAACACACGCGCAGGTGTTACCCAAACAGTGCATCACAGAGGTAAAAAAAAAGAAAAAAAAAAAGAGTGATTTAACAAACACCACTGCGTAGTGTGGGAGGGGGGAAGGGAGTTCACATCCCCTGAGGAGCACTGGCCATGCAGAGCATTAACCCGTGTGCAATGCTTCACAAAGGGGAAGTGAGCTTGGCTACAAGATGTAGAAGGTGCAAAATCCCATGAAACTGGACTGACTGCTCTAGCACCCTGCAGAAAACCCTAAAGCACCCGGCTGGCACAACGCCTGAAAAGCCCCATTCACCAAGCTGCTTCTGCTGAGCCAACAGCCAGAGCATCAGGAGGACGAAGGGGTGGGATGGCCAGGTGTGGGAAGCAAAGGGATCTTTTATACAAAACTATGTCAACGCTACTTGAGAATGTTAAATGGAAAGGAGGGATACAGAAAAGTAACAGAAAAGCAGGATGGCTCATTGCTTAGTGCGCTAGCCTGGGACCAGGGAGACTTGCCTTCAAATGCCCATTCTACCATGATCTGTGTGTGACCTTCCCTTAGCTCATCAAGCAACACACAGAAGTCAGGCCTGTTCCTGTGACTGCCCTTCACTTGGGGAAAAAGTCCACTGACTTCAGTGGGGCAGTGCAGGTGATTAAGGGTTTCAGGCCTGGTCCAATGTTTTTTTCTTTGCATCCTTTGCTGAAACGGAAGATCCGGTGGTTAGGGGGCAAGCTGGGGAGACTGGCAAGCTAGGGAAACTGGCATTCAATTCCCTGCTCTACCACAAACTCCCTGTGTGACTTTGGGCAAATCACTTCGGGTATATCTGCGCTGCAATTAAAAACCCACAACTGGCCCAGTTCAGCTGACTCTGGCTCATGCTTAGGGGCTGTTTAACTGCAGAGCAGACATTTGAGCTGCCCTGCTATCCTGTGGGGCGGGGGGAGGAGTGTCCCAGTGCTCAGGCTCCAGCCCAAGCCCGAATGTCTATACACAATTAAACAGCCCCTTAGCAGGGCCGACTCTAGCCATTTCGCCGCCCCAAGCACAGCGGCACGCCATGGGGGGGCACTCTCCTGCTCGCCAGTCCCCCAGCTCTGGTGGACCTCCCGCAGACGTCCCTCCGGAGGGTCCTCTGGTCCCGCGGCTCCGGTGGACCTCCCGCAGGCACGCCTGCGGAAGCTCCATCAGAGCCGCGGGACCAGCGGGCCCTCCACAGGCACGCCTGCGAGAGGTCCACTGGAGCCGTCTGCCGCCCTCCTGGCAACTGGCAGAGCGCCCCCCGTGGCATGCCGCCCCAAGCACGCGCTTGGCGCGCTGGGGCCTGGAGCTGGCCCTGCCCCTTAGCCCAAGCCCTGCGAGCCTGACAGCTGACCTGGGTCAGCTGCAGGTGTCTAACGGCAGTGTTGATGTACTTTCTGTGTCTCTAGGCCTGGTCCTAAATAAAAAGCTGTGAAGTGCGCAGTGATGGGGACCACAAAGTAAGGTAGACAGCAAGTCTGTGAATGAACGGTTCCTGAACTCTGGGCCAAAATTCTCTGATCTGCAATGTCATTGAGACCCATGTGATACTCGGCATTCTGATTTCATACAGAATAATTTTATGGGGCTGGATCGTGCCTTGAGGCAGAGCCCTGATTAAAAGCCAAGCTCACTCCCATCCTGGGGAGCTGTAGGAAGCATTATGCCCTTAGCTCAAGTGACAATGTCATGTTCTGGTGTCCGTCTTTGTGGGACATCTGAACTGTCCTGTCTTTTCATTCCATCAACCAGAATGTTTAGGGTTGTTTTTTTTTAATAATTACAGGATGTGTATCAAGATGTACTGTGGGACCTCTGTACCGGCTCAACAATCAGAATGAGCGTTCAGTGGGATGAACAGTGTTCAGTGGGAAGCCAAAGGAACATAGACCCCATCAAAGCTATCTTTTGCTCAAAGTCAATGTTAACAACACACATTCAGTTTTGCATAATAAACTAAGGATAGGAACAAGGATCCATTTTTAACAGTGAAGGTAATTAACCATCAGAACAACTTGCCTGCAAAAACATCACCATAAGTATGTCTTAGCAGCTTATTTGAAAAATAAGTTTACCTTACACATAGGTGTCTGCGCGGACTGGGATTTTACTTTTAAATACTTCTAGAAGATGAACATAAAAGAAATGCAAATGTAGCTACGCTGTTGTTGTTTTTTCACACAAAATTGTTTGGAAAAACTGTAGAGGTATTCAGTGATTTCTCAGAAACTTGCCCTCTGGGATGTCGGCAGTAAACCTGGAAGGAGCGAGATGACCTCAGAGGGAGAAGAGAATTTTTTTTTTTTAAAGTGAGTGAATTTGTTTCTGTGCTGAACTTGTTCGGTGGCAGCATTTAGCACATACTCCGGACCCTCGCTAGAACACGGGATTTGGGATCAAGCACAGTACCGCGTTAATGCGGCAACCATGTTAAAATGAATTGCAATTAAAGTAATTAAATTTGGGATCCATGGTTGCGACTGTGTTATATGAGAATTTGCGCTATATAGACACGCGTTCTAGCGGGGGTCCGGCGTACATTTGAAGTTCATTTTTGCTGTGTAGTTCACCTTTAAAAAACTACCATAAAAGTTAAACCAACTCTCCAAAAGTGGGGCAGTGCAGTCAGTCTTTATTGTTTCCAAACCAACCTGCCCAATCCCCGTTCACAGACAGTGAGGTGAAGGTGGTTGAAAGGGAACATTGAGCCTACTGAAATCAGAGAAGCCAGGCCAGTAGAACATCCATCCTCCCTTCCAACGCTTTATTGTTCCAAGCAACCCAGTTTTTACCAGCCTCAAGTGATGAGAGAGTCCCTTATTCTTCAGGCTAATACTTCTCAGGGTAAGTCTGAATTCAGTGCTTAATTTGTAATGAAAGAAGTGCAGGGACTCAAGCAATTAGGTGCCCAAGCATTTTTTTTTACTTTCATAACTGTCGTAGCAAGCCCCGAGGTGCAGGGCTATGAACTGCCAACCCCCGAGGTGCCAGGGCTATGAACTGCCAGGCCCCGAGGTGCCAGGGCTCTGAGCTGCCAGACCCGAGGTACCAGGGGCTCTGAACTGCCAGGCCCCAAGGTGCCAGGGCTATGAACTGCCGAGCCCAGAGGTGCCGGCACTATGAACTACCGAGCCTCGAGGTGCCAGGGCTCTGAACTGCCGAGCCCAGAGGTGCCGGTGCTATGAACTACTGAGCCCAGAGGTGCCAGGGCTCTGAACTGCCAGGCTCAGAGGTGACAGGGCTATGAACTGCCAGGCCCTGAGGGTGCCAGAGCTATGAACTGCCAGGCCGAGAGGTGCCGGGGCTATGAACTGCCGAGCCCAGAGGTGCCAGGGCTCTGAACTGCTGAGTCCAGAGGTGCCAGCGCTATGAACTATCGAGCCCAGAGGTTCTGGGGCTATGAACTGCCAGCCCCAAGGTGCCAGTGCTCTGAACTGCCAAGCCCAGAGGCACCAGAGTTATGAACTGCCAGGCCCAGAGGTGTCAGTGCTCTGAACTGCCAAGCCCAGAAGTGCCAGGGCTATGAACTGCCAGACCCAAGGTGCCGAGGCTATGAACTGCCAGGCTTGGAGGTGCCAGTTTTCTGAACTGCCAAACCCGGAGGTGCCAGGGCTATGAACTGTCTAGAGGTGCCAAGGCTGAGCCTTAGCACAAATTAAGCCCTGTCTGCACTGTCATTGAGGGGGTGTGAATGCAGCACATTTAGATGTCCCACCAGCAAGCTTTACTCTAGTTAGCCCAAGTACCAGTAGCAGTGATGCTGTGGCACTAAAATAGACTCAAAAGCCCTGAGTTCAATTGGTGGCTCTGTTACAGACCTGCTTTGAGACCTTGTGCATGTCACTTCATCCTCCATCTGTGCTATAAAGATAACAATACCTCCTTTCGCCCACCCTCGGTTTGTCCTGTTTATTTAGCTCGTTAGCTCTCTGGAGCAGGGACAATCTCTTGTGATGTGTCTACACAGTGCCTAGCACAATGGGATCCTGGTCTTGGTCAGTGTCTCTAGCTCCTCTGTAGCACAAACATCAAATACTAATAACATTAGCTGCTAGACAGAGGAATTCAGGCTTGGCTTATGTGTAATCCAGTACGTAGAATAATGATATCCTCTTGGTTTGTGATACAACTGGAGCCTTCCATTATGAAAGAAGCAGGCAAACTGATGTTTGATCTGAGAGGCTAATTCCAGTTTTTGGAGACATCAAACAGCTGCTTTTCTCTTCCCTTAGTAAATGCACATATTATAAGCAAATGCAAAATTACCATGTTCACAAGTTGAGTCTTCATGTACAGAAATGTTGACTTTGATGCCAGAGAACCTGGCTGCCTTCCACTGACAGTAAATGAAGAAGAAAATTGATTCACAGAAGCAAGAGGGGTGTTGAATCCTTTCTGTTGGGAGTATGCATTCACTGCTAACCAGGGGAGATAATTAACCTTAATTAACCTTCTGCATTGTGATGAGTCATCAAATGGGAGAGAGGGGATATAAGGAGGAGGATGTTGCTGGAGATCTGTACGGGCATGTCCCTTGCTGCTTCCGAAGCGCAAGATGATGGGTCCATGCAGCAGACTTGAGGGGATTCTTTGTTCAGGGACCAACATTGAAAATGCACAGCGTGGATTTTTACCTCTTTCTGGGTGGGGGAGAGATAGTGCATTAGTTTCAACGAGGGCTGGACTGTGACGGGCCCATGGGAAGTACAGGGAGCCCTCTTCCTAACCCGGCCCCCCATGGCAAGGCCAGTCACATCTTCAGGCCCTGCTAGAGCCCCTTGGGGTAGGGAGGAGACAGGAGCACTCACTGTCCCATCCTACAGCACGGTGCAGCAGGCTCACGCCTGCCAGCTTCCTCCCTGAAGCACACTCCCTCTGAGCGGTTCAGTTCCTCCCTGCCCCACGCTCAGGGCAATGTGTATTGACACAATCCTGTGCCTAGTCCGCCGAGATAACCCAGGCTTACGGAACAGAGCTCTGTCCCCCGCTAGTGGTGGCCCTACACAAAGTTTGGTGAGGCTGTACATGCTTTGCACTAATCGTGCTGCATCTTTCAGCTCCATCTGTAAAGGCTTGTGCTTTTTAGTTCCAGAGGGCCTGGCTTCAAACCCCAGGGCTCACAAATGACCCAGGGTGTTACGGGACACTGGATTTACAGCCCTGAAGGAGGAATTTCTGCTACTGTAAGTGATAAAGGGGATGGCTGCCTCTTGGCCAACGCACCTGGGATGTGCAGAGCTGAAAGCATGAGCTGCTACAGCTTGAGCCAAGGCTCCATAGGTGCAGGACAGAGCCACACACATCCTGTGTCGACAGGTTCAAAGAGGGGCCTACAACGTGCACTTACCCATAGATTACACGTGTCCCTGGTACTATGCTTTGGCCTTTAACCCAGCAGATGAGGGCACAGTTCAACCTCTATCACCTTGTCCATTTTTTGGCCTTTTTAATGATGCTGCCAGAAAAGGGGCCAGTCAGTGACCGTGGTTCTTGCCATGTGGACACAGCTCCACTGAAAACCAGACTGAGACCGATTCATGCCCCATATGCCACCTCAGCTGCCAAATGCTAGCAATGCACAGTCACTACTGACACAGGTGGGATTCGGACCACATCACCTCTGGTCAAGAAGATACATATCCCATGACTAATCCCTGACTGAGAAGGGTTTCAAGCCAAACAAGATTGCTAAGGTGGGTTTGAGTTGGCCGTGTGGTCTGACACTGAGCTGGGAGTCAGGAGACCCGATTCTATTTCATGGCTCTGCCACTGACCTTGTCACGTTGCCTCCTTGTGTCTCTGTTTGGTCCATAAGATCTTTAGGGACTGTCTCTTGCTACGCATTTGTACAGAGCCTCCGCAAAATGGGGCCTTGATCTCCACTGAGGCCTCGACCATTATATAAAACATTTTCACCCACGTCTCACTGGAAGTGACTCTGGTGCCTTTAGCCTTCAGATCAGCAGGCACTGTTAGGCAGCTGTGACATTCATTGTTAATAATGACAGCAATTAGCTCTTTTAGAGCACTGGCCATCAGTAGATCTCAAAGCCCTTTATCACAGAGTTCACTATCATTATTCCCATTATAAAGCGGGGAAAAAGATGTGAGGCACCTTGGCTGACCACAGGTAAGTCCCATGTAGCAGGTCAGGAATAGACCCCATAGCTCCTGGTCCAGCGTGCTACCCACTAGACCCCACTGCCTCCACAAGGGAAGTATGTATTATTGAGTCCAATTGTGTCTAAAGTTTGACACCTAAGTGCTGATTGAGAAACATAAACATGGCGTTTTGCTACCCAACTACAGATTTAGGAGCATCGCTTTTGGCCCCAGGGCCATTAATGATGTCTTTGTATTATATCACTATCATTGCTCACTGCAGTGCCATCACTGTGTCATGCCAAACGCAGAGGAAACCCCACTTTCTCTCCCAAAATGCATGTGGGACTGAGGGGAAGACAAGGCTCCAGGGATGCCTTGAATGGATTCCAACACTCTACTTTGTACCAGTAGGGGCTACTCAAAAGGAAGGTGCTACTCAGGTTGAGTAAGGGTGGCAGCATCCAGGCTGGGGTTTTCAAATGAGCTCCAGGGAGTTAATCACCTAATCACCCTTGAAAAGCGCAAGAGCTGCTCAGGAATTTTCTGACAAAATGTTTTTTTATTAGAAAATTCCGATTTGTTGAAACTGAAACTATTCGTGGGAAAGGGTCGGTTTCAATGAATCATAATTAGGGTCATACCAAATTCACGGCCATGAAAATTGTGTCAATGGACCGTGAAATCTGGTATCCCCACTGTGAAATCTGGTCTTTTGCGTGGTTTTACCCTTTACTGTACCAATTTCATGGGGGAGACCAGCATTTCTCAAACTGGGGGTCCTGACCCAAAAGAGAATTACAGGGGGGGTCGCAAGGTTATTTTAGGGGGGTTGCGGTGTTGCCACTCTTATTTATGCCCTGCCTTCAGAGCTGGGTGGCTGGAGAGTGGTGGCTGTTGGCCAGGTACCCAGCTCTGAAGGCAGCACCCCGCCAGCAGCAGCAAGGGTGGCAATGCCAGATCGTGCCACCCTTCTACGCTGCTGCCTTCAGAGCTGGGCGGCTGGAGAGCAGCAGCTGTTGGCCAGGTACCCAGCTCTGAAGGCAGTGCCCAGCCACCAGCAGCGGTGCAGAAATAGCAGTAGCAAGACCATACCAGGCCATCCTTACTTCTGTGCTGCTGCCTGCAGAGCTGGGTGACAGGAGAGTGGTGGCTGCTGACTGATGGCCCAGCTCTGCAGGCAGCAGTGCGGGAGGCAATACCATACTAGGCCATCCTTATTTCTGTGCTGCTGCTGCCTTCAGAGCTGGGATCCCAGCCAGCAGCAGCGAAGAAATAAGGGTAGCAGTACTGCAACCCCCCCCAACACAATTACCTTGTGACCCTCCCCCCATTTTGGATCAGGATCCCTACAATTACAACATCATGAAATTTTAGATTTATATACTATTAACAGTAATATACCTATCTCCTGGAACTGGAAGGTCATCAGGTCCAGCCTCCTGCTTTTGCTAACAGCACCAAGTACTGATTTTGCCCCAGATTCCTAAGTGGCCCCCTCAAGGATTGAACTCACAACCCTGGGCTTAGCAGGCTAATGCTTGAACCACTGAGCTATTCCTCACCCCTTTAGCTATTTAAATAGCTGAAATCATGAAATTTATTATTTTTTAAATCCTATGGCCATGAAACTGACCAAAATGGACTGTGAAGTTGGTAGGGCCCTAATCATAAGAATATAAGAACAGCCAGACTGGATCAGCCTAAAGGTCCATCTAGCCCAGTATCCTGTCTTCTAACAGTGGCCAATGCCAGGTGCCCCAGAGGGAATGAACAGAACAGGGAATTGTCAAATGATCCATGCCCTGTTGCTCATTCCCAGCTTCTGACCTCCTGATCTGCCCTCTAATCTCCTGATTAGAAAAAAAAAATGTTGCAGAAATCTCACTGTTGTGGAAATTTAGTATCTTAAAATTTTCTAAATGCGAAGTTTTGAGTTTTGGTTTGAGAATGATTTTCCATTTTGAAATGTTACTTACATTTATATTAAAAAAGGGAAATAAACATTTTTAGAACATCAAAATTGAAACAAACCATTTCAAAATTATTAAAATGAAATCTTTTGCTTGACCCAGGTTTGGGGATTATTGGTCCATAACATTTTTTCAGATTTTGACTTTTGTCCCAATCTGAGATGGGAATTTTTTTTCGAAATCTTGAAATTCTTGTGGGAGGGGAAATCCTTTCTCCCCTCCCCCTAGGTCCATTGCTGAGTGCCTTTGGACCTCTTCAAATCTCATCAGCAGTACTGTCTAGGATGCACATACACAGAACTGTCCCAGACAAATAAGGGCCTGATTCTACCCTTCTCGCTGTTGCTCATAGAGGAATGTATTACACAATCTGAGGACAGGTGGTAGAGTTTGACCCTTCATCTGTTCCAGTGCCCAGAAGCCATTAGCCAGTACAGGGAACAGCCTTACTTCTGTGTCTAATATCCATCTTGGATTGAGTAACATCCGCCAAGAAGCTAATGCTGAATTACAGACCAGGCAGATATTAGATCAGGGATTTAATAACTATTACATAGGAAGGTAGGTCTAATGGCTAGGCCATTAGACTGGGCCTCTGAAGAGCTGTATTTAATTCCCAGATAAGCTGTAAACTTCCTGTGGGACCTTAGGCAAGTGATGCAGAGACAGATTTTTAAAGATCTCATTTTCAAAAACAGATGTAGGCACTTAAGAGCCAAAATCCCATTGACAGTGCCTTTTGAAAATGAGACTTAGGCTCCTAAGTCAGTTAAGCATTGCAACTTTGAGCACAGCAATGTCTAAATATATTTAATAATCTGGGCCTTAGTCTACTCTGGGCCTCAGTTTCCCATCTGTAAAATAGGTATAGTACATCCCTACTTCACCGGGGTGTTGTGAGGATAAATACATTAAGGAGCATCAGGCGCTCAGCTGCTATGGCAATGAGGGCAGTATAAGTATCTAGATCAGGGGCTGGCAACCTCTGGCACGCAACTCTCCAGGGTAAGCACCCTGGTGGGCCGGGCCAGTTTGTTTACCTGCCGCATTGGCAGATTCGGCCAATCGCAGCTCCCACTGGCCGCGGTTCACTACCCCAGGCCAATGGGGGTGGCGGGAAGCCAAGGCCAGCACATCTCTCACCCCTGCCGCTTCCCGAAGCACCCATTGGCCTGGGACTGGTGAACTGCAGGCAGTGGAAGCTGTGGTTCGCCGAACCTGCCAACGCAGCAGGTAAACAAACTGGCCCAGCCTGCCAGGGTGCTTACCCTGGTGAGCCACATGCCAGAGGTTGCTGACCTCTGATCTAGATAGATACTCCACTCGCTTGCTTGCCGCATGGAAGGCAGGCCACTTACCAACATGCTCCATGTTATGTGGCTCTGCAGTCAACCCCCCTAGAAATCACTGATCCCCAGTCTGTTCCCCTTCCCCCAGGATTTCTTTTGAAGTCTGCATGACTGTTCACAGGACAATAAAGCCCTGCAATTTCCCCGTGAGAAGGTAAAGGTGGTGAACGGAGCTAGCAAGCACGTCCCTGTGAACTGCAATTAGCATCAGGGTGAAGGGACGGGATAATGAGATAAAAGCGTTGGAAGTACTGGGCAGAGGCAAGGGACATCTTGCTTATAAGGTGCCTGATGGGGCTGTGGTTAACAACACAGCCGAGGCTTAACGTGGGAAGGGAAACTGCCAAGCCAGTACTAGCCATGGGAATGCTAAGGGTATTCCCTCCGGTGCTTCTCATGCTGCAAAGCACCAAGAAACTTGGGGGAGCGAGGGAAGAGAGGGTCTGCTTAGGGAAAAAGGACTCCAGCCGGGAAGTCATCTGGCCTGTCTTAAGTGCTGAGCTGACCTGTGGTTTACAGCCTTCTCAATTGCATTTTAGGGCCTCTTTTAAAAAAAACCTCTCGTCTCTGGTCTCCAAAGTATCAGTGGCAGGTAAGGGCTTGTTGTCTGTATGGAGAAACTGACCAGCATAGCTACAGCAGTCCCTTCTATTCCAGAGCAGAGCATCCACCTAGGGCAGTTACACCCACATAGCTATAGTGTCCTTGTTATGGCATTATAGCAATACTGGTCAATTTCCTCCTGCAGCCAAGCTCTTAAGTCAGGGGAAGGAAGAGTAGCCCAGGTGGTGGGGAATAGGACAGCTACAGAGCTAGCAGAAACCTGGAGCAGCAAGTCTCAGAGCTTGAGGCCACAGACTCAAGCTTGCAGAGCTCACTCTGTGGCACTAAAAATAGACATTTGGGCTCAGAATGGAGCTGGGGATCTGAAGCCCAACCCCCTTCCTGGGCTTTCAAACCCAAGCGGGTATTTTTAGCACAGGAGCACAAGCCCAGGTTCCGCAACCCGCTGCTGTGGGTTTCTGCTACCCGTGCAGGCGCAGCCATAAAGGCCACGACATAGTGACTGCGTCACCAAGTTCCTGGTGCCCGATCCTGGAATCTTCATCCCAGCCATGTTCCCGGTGGTGCCAGTGGGAGCTTTGTCTCTGATTCAAGCCCTGGAAGAGTGAGGAATGAAAGGTGGCTAGAAAAGCAAGGCTGGCGAGAGGACGCATTTCAGTCTTCGACTTCATACCCCTGGAAGGCTTGACTCCATCCATCATCACGATTATTGCACCTAGAGGCCCTAGTCAGGCATTGAGGCCCCATTGTGCCGGGAGCTGCACGCACCCATCTAACAAACAGACAGTCCCTGTCCCAAAGAACTCACAAGCGAAGGCTAAAGTGAGGCAGCAGGTGGCGATGCCCATCGGACAGCAAGAGCACATGGTCACAGCGAGCAGATTCTGGTACAGCGGCACAAACAGCAGCCCCAGCACAGCAGCTGCCCAGCCGCTATCAAGCTTTTTGAAGGCCTCACAGCAGCCCATGCTAAGTAATGATAATAAGCTTTTAATATAGTTCCCCTTCCCCTCCTTGACAGGAGCATAAAGAATTTGTTCTGGTAGCACAATGAGGCCTGCTCTACACTGAGAGGATCGATCTAAGTTACATAACTTCAGCTATGTGAATAACGTAGCTGAAGTCGACGTACTTAGATCGACTTACAGTAGTGTCTTCACCACGATGAGTCGACAGCTGCTGCTCCCCCATTGACTCTGTCTGCGCCTCTCGCGGCACTGGAGTACAGGAGTCGATGAGAGAGCGTGCAAGGGTCGATTTATCGCATCCAAACTAGATATAATAAATCGACCCCCACTGGATTGATCACTGCTCACCGATCTGGTGGGTAAGTGTAGACATATCCTGAGAGAGAGAAAAAACAACGAGGAGTCTTTGTGGCACCTTAGAGACTAACAAATGCATTTGGGCATAAGCTTTCGTGGGCTAAAACCCACTTCGTTGGATGCATGGAGTGAAAAATACAGTAGGCAGGTATCTGATAAAGTGGGTTTTAGCCCACAAAAGCTTATGCCCAAATAAATGTGTTAGTCTCTAAGGTGCCAAAAGGACTCCTCGTTGTTTTTGCTGATACAGATTAACATGGCTGCCACTCTGAAACCTGAGAGAGAGAAGTGGCCTTGGGGTTCAGTCTCTGGACAAGCACTCGGGGGACCTGGCATCAGTTCCTAGCTCTGTCACTGGCTTTTTCTGTACCCCTGGGCAAGTAATTGAACCTCTCTGTGCTGCTGGAGGTGTAATGTTGCCCTAAAGGAGATGTACCTGAGCTAGCACACTAAAAATAGCAGTGTGGCTGCTGCAGCTTGAGTAACAGGATGGACAAGCCACCTCAAGTATGATCCTGTCTGAAACCCTAGGCATGGGTGGCGAGCCCCTTCCACTGCTCCTGCTGCCATGGTGACCTTTCTATTTTTAGCACCCTGGGTCTGGCAGTGTTAGTGCAAGTATGTCTTCCTGAAATGCAAATTGCACTTCCACTACCATTGCAAACATACCCACTGTGTGCACGTACAGTACCTAGCACAATGGGACTCTCCATCATAGCTGAGGCTTTTTGATGCTGCTGCTCCTACAAATTGCTCTAACATTTTCTTGGTAAGGCAGGTCTTGCAGTGTGTTACAAGCCATCAAGCTGGTCTGTTTTCACACAGCTCATCCTCCTGCCAAATTGCTTCTCCTCAGCGCTTGCCCATTTCAGCCTGGGTTTTGTTAGCTCTCTTGCTCCAAATGAGGGATGCTATTTAGAACACAGCACCAGTCAGCAACCTTACACCAGACCTATCCTCACAGAAGCATCTCTCTGTTTAGGTGCTTACCTGGACCAGGCCCACAAGAATTTTGAGGCTTGCATATAGAATATGAGGGTTAGACAGGACCTCAGGAGGTCATCTAGTCCAACCCCCTGCTCAAAGCAGGACCAACTAAATCCCCAAGTTTCTAAATGACCCCCTGAAGGGCTGAACTCATAATCCTGGGTTTAGCAGGCCAATGCTCAAACCACTGAGCTATCCCTCCCCCCGTTACAACATCTGTTGCTATTTACAGAAGTTCCCTTCTACACAAACATCTGCAGCAGTTCTCAGCCTAGTTATCATTGTGGGCCACATATGAAGCTCCCTGTGTATTATCCACATCCACTACCTGTACAGCTCTGAAGATGTCACATTGGCCACAGCCATGTGCTGATTGGGCCACAGGTTGAGAACCACTGGTACAGAGGTAGCGTGAGTCCTTTCCAGGGTTAAGCTGCATAAAGAAAGAAGCTGAACACTGGCTAGAAGACAATAAGATTTGTCATAAAACTGATACATTTGTAGGCCATTGCTTTAATTAATAAAGCAGCATTCGTGATGGTTCCCAAACCATTCCCAGGTAGAGAAAAGAATGAGCATGCCATCATCGTTAACACTTTTCTCAGAGGGTAAATTAGGCATCTTAACTGTGAGGAAATTGTTGGTGTTATCTGAACAGTGGGATGACTCTGATAATCAAGGATTATTCCTTTAGATCCTCTCAGGCGTGTTAACTGGTGAAGCCAAAGGGCTTGTGTGTATTAAAACTCTAACATCAAGGTCAAAGGTGTTCTCTGCAGCCACATACTGTATATCAAGTGTAATTCACATGCTTCTGTCTGTTAAAAGTCTTGCTAGAATATGGGAAAAACTCACCTGAAACCCCTACAGCCACATCCTCAGCTGGTGTAAATCAGTGTCGCTCTACTGACTTCAGTGGAAATCAGCCATTTTACACCAGCTGGCGGTTGGGTTCCAATACAGATTCCAATTCATTACCTCTAATTTCTGGCTGAATCCCAGAGTTTCAAGGTGCAGCTTCAAAGCTGGACAAGCAAAGAATACAAACTAAAGCCTCCTCCAGAAAGGTGGGTGCAACACATGCCCTGTATGCTCATCTGGTGGGACTCTTCAATGGAGATATGCTGATTTAGACCAGCTGAAAGTCTAGCACCAGATCTTACGATCACACTATTAGAGCTGGTGGGGTGTTACTGTAATACTTTTTTTGGGGACAAAAAGGGGAAATACATTTGAATCAAATCAAAACTGCATGTTGTCTCACCCATTAAATTCGGCGAAGTATCTATATTCACATGAGAACATTACTCACCAAGGGACTGATCCAAAGTCCACTAAGTCAATGGAAAGGCTCCCATTGTCTTCAGTGGGACTGGGATCAGACACTATCAAATTACCTCCACAAATGGCAAAAGGTGCAAATAGGGGGACGGATCTTGCAGTCCTTGTTCATGCAGGTAGTCCTTACTCACCTGTGTAGCTTTCCAAAGTCAAAGGGCAATCCACTGAAGTAACTGGGCCAGATTATGTCTTTAAATTACAGGTCCACATTGACAATGAAATTGACAATGAAAAAGTGACACCATTGACAAAGTGTAATACTTTTGGGGGCAGCCAGGTGGTGTTGCAGCAGATAATCTTGCTAGTTCTCTTTATCTGAATATATAGGAGTTAGATCCTGGAGAAAGGCTTAGGCCTGGTCTACACTGGGGGGAGGGAGAGAGATCGATCTAAGATACGCAACTTCAGCTACGAGAATAGCGTAGCTGAAGTCGACGTATCTTAGAATCGAATTAAAATTACTTACTTTGCGTCCTCGCAGCGCGGGATCGACAGCCGCGGCTCCCCCGTCGACTTTGCTTCCGCCTCTCGCACTGCTGGAGTTCAGCAGTCGACCGGAGAGCGATCGGGCATCGATTTATCACATCTACACTACACGCAGTAAATCAATCCCTGATAGATCAATCGCTACCAGGGGCGGCTCCAGGCACCAGCACGCCAAGTGTGTGCTTGGGGCAGCAAGCCACTGGGGGCGCTCTGCATGCCTGCGGGAGGTCTGCTGAAGCTGCGGGACCAGCGGATCCTCCGCAGGCAGGCTGCCAAAGGCAGCCTGCCTGCCATGCTTGGGGTGGCAAAATGCCTAGAGCCGCCCCTGATCGCTACCTGCCGAGCCAGCGGATAGTATAGACATACCCTTAGTGGCAGCTGTGCTCAGTTCTTCTTTAAAAGCTGAGCATATCACTGTTTCCTTCCAGAATCTCTTTCCAACCAAGGATAGTTCTCAAGACTAGTGGCTGCCTAGAGGTTACACCCATACAAGGAGGGAGGTTGGAGAAGGATTGTGCTTCAGGATACACAATCCTCTGAGCTCCACAGGAAGCCATGTCCTGCCTTTCACCATCCCCTTCCATGCCCCTTTGGAGCAGCTGCTACCCTCGGGATCCATGAAAGCAGCAATCCCTGTTGTCCTCCCACCTGAGGGGTCGTCTGGCCTTCGGGCCTTCGGGCAGGGTATGCAAGGCGGGGATGCTCTTTGCATATTCTTCTACTTCGCGCCCATTCAATAGCCTGTCTGGCCCAAAGAGATTAAGCATACAGGGAGAATAACTCCTATTGACTCCAATGGCCTTTGCACCATGCCTAAGCCCTGACACCTTCCGCACAAACCCAGTCATTTCCTCCCATGGAGATAGTTTTGTACTTTTGGCAGCATTTTACAGCACAATTTGCTTGTTTGCCAAATGTTACTGGTAATAAAACCATTCGTTGGTGGGGGGGAGGGCACAGGTTTGGTTCAAGAGTTTGGAGGCTTATTTTAAACCTATTCATTCAGTTAAACTGGCCTGGAATTCTTGGGAACATGGCCTTCCTTGGGAGATTGTGGGTACAGCCTGCTCTCCAACCATGCAGCAGGAACCATTAATTCTGCAATACTTTGGCAGGTCTGCCAAGCTCCAGGAGCACCAAGATAAGAAATAATTGGGAATGAGTTTGGAGGAGGGAGAAAATGAATTGAATTTTTTTGAACACCCTCCCAGCCCCCGAAAGGGGTTTGCATTCAGCTCAGAATGAATGTTCAGGCTGGGGCCTGGCTCCTGTTTGACCAAACCTGCATCAATAAAACCTCCCTTTATGATGCTCTCCGTTATTTAATATGTATTTAGTACCGTAGCACCTACAGGACTCAATCAGGATCAGAGCCCCATTGTGTGAGAAGCAGCACCAACACCCTGAAAGACAGTAAAAAGAATCTAAGCGGTGGAACAGCTGCCCACCACAAGCAGCTGTAATGGCTATTGGGTATTGCTGGGTTTAGATCACTTCTCTGGGAGATGTCCCAGCTAAGTGATGTGTCCTGTACTCAACCCAGTGACTATGAATGTAAATTTTAGGGCACTTCGAAAAACTGGCTTGTAAACAGAAAGCTCCACTCAGCCTTAACTCTGGCAGCTGCTACTGCCTCTCCATACTGAGTGTGAGGTTACTGATATACTGATGAAACAGGCAACAGTGAAACAAGCAATGTAAAGGCCATAACTTTCTGGGGTAGAGTGTAATATTTTTTATCTATCTTAGGGTTTTGTACGGCCGCCCATCACTGTATATTTGAGTTGTCTGTGGATGGGCAAAGGTGGGTCAGGTACATAGGCAGCACTCCGTGGAGTTGACTGCGTAGCACAAACTTCCTAGATAATTGCAGATTCCTCTTGAAATACCATAGGGCTGCATAAAGAACGAGGATCTCTGATAGCAGAGGGCTTTTACACAGGCATGACATGATCCAATGGCTGGAAAATGTAGTTAGGCAAATGGAGAATAGAAATAAGGGTTAATTTTTTAATAGTGAGGGCAACTAATCATTGGTACAACTTATGCAAGGATATGGTGGGTTCTCCAGAGTTTAAATCTAAAAGAGATGCTGTCGTTCAGCCAGAAGTTATGGGCTTGAGACTGGAATCACTGGGTGAGGTTCTGTGGCCTGTGTGATGCAGATCAGAGTAGATGATCATAACAGCTTTTAAAATTGCTTTTCTGTTCTATTCCTCAATTGTTCGTGGCTTGGAGTCTCTGCTATCCAGAAATGAAAAGTATCGGCATGGATTGCAAGGGGTTGCCAGTTCAGATAAAAGAAGAACCACCTGATCATATCTAGCAGGTTTGAACCAAAGCTTAGGTTCATAGGATCTGGACAGGACAAAAAGCAGACATGCCCGAGTATTGTAGGAACATTAATTTTTAGACCTATATCCCACTGAATAGGAAGCAAGTGCTGCAAGAAAGCCTGTTCTCATGAGATAACTGCCCTAATTTTGCATACAAAGTAAGTTTTGATGAACTTTGGATCAGCATCTGGGCCTTGGTTTTCCACAGCCTTGCATCTTGTACAGCCATTTTTGATCCAATCCAATGCACACAGAAGTCAATAGTCAATGGAAAGTGAATACAAAATTCTCCACTCACTTACACCGCTGGTAAGAGTAAGTTCAGACCCACTTTGCACCAAAGTAAATGACTATACCAGACAATGGAGAATAAGTTTCTCCTTTACCAGCATTGTGGATTATTAATGCATACTGAAAAACTGCTGGAAATTCATCCATTGTTGCTAACATATCAATTATTATTAGGTGAGTTGTAAGGGTCAGGCAGACAAGCCTATATGGGCGGGTCTACACTATGGGGTTAAGTCATCCTCAGTTACACAATTCCAGCTCCGTAAATAATAGCTGGAGTTGACATAGCTTAGGTCAACTTACTGTGGTGTCTAGACCGCACTGAGTTGATGGGAGAAACTCTCCTGTTGACTTACCTTATGCTTCTCATTCCAGTGGAGTACCGGAGTCGACGGGAGAGCAGTCTGAGGTCAATTTAGCGGGTCTAGTGAAGACCCGCTAAATCGACCCCAATGGATCGATCACCAGAGCGTCAATCCACAGTAAGTGTAGACATATGCTATGAAACTGAGTTACTGAGTAACCCCAGATGCTGGGCACCGAGGTAGCCACATATGTGCCAAAGTTCCTAATTAAAGACTGAGTCAGGTGGTCTGAGGGCATGGCTTTCTGGTTTAAGCCATTCAAAAAGTGTCTTTGGCTAGTCTTTGGGCTGAGACATGAATCCTTATGTGTCCAGCCTCTTCCTGCTCCAATGCAAGCTGGACTCGCAATGCTATCTTTCACGGCTCCCAATCACAGCCATTGCTTTGAGTTTTTAGACTCGGAGTTCAGTCAAACAGCAACCAGGAAGGTCTCTCCCTGGTGGCCTTGGAATGCCAGGATGTAGCAGCTAGCCCAAGGATGACCAAAGGAAGTAGCATGACTGCAAGGTGGAGCAGGGTGATGAGACACTCTGAAAGTGGGCACGTTAGAAATACAGAGCCAGAGAGGCAGACATAAAACACCCACACGTAAAAAGCAGGCAGCGTTGGGCACTGAAACCCAAGAGACCTACATTTTATTGCTGGCTCTGCCACTGATCCACTGAGAGATCATGCGCCAGACACTTCATCTCTCTTTCCCCAGCCACCTTTTGTCTGTCTTGTCTACTTACATTGTAAGCTCTTCAGAGCAAAGACTATCTCTCCCTATGTGTATGTACAGTGCCTAGCACAGGGAGGGCTCTAGGCACTATTATCACACAAATAGACAGTGGCGCTCTTAGCGCTGTGGGCAGCAGGAGCGTCTTGTGTTTTATCTTATCTGGAATCTTAGATACCATGGTGATGGTGCCTTGTAAGTGCATGTAACAAGGATAATTGTTAATAACAATGATTGCTACAAATGTGACCACAGAGGAGGAATTATTCCGCGAGCCCCAGGTTGGGCATAAGCAGGAATAATGAGTCTAAGGTTAAGCATAGAAAAATGAATCTGAATCTCAGGGGTAAATTTCCCCCTATCAGGCACGTTAAAAGGCTGTGGGATTGTCCCGTGAGGCAACTGATGGGGCCTCATTGCTTGAGTCACTTTAAAACCAGACTGACATGAAATAGGAAACAACTGGGCATGGATTAGGCCCAGATTCTCACAGGTATTTAGGCACCTCCTCCCACTGAAACCAGCAGGAGGCAAGTGTCTACGTATCTTTGAGGAGCTGGGCCTAGAGGAGTGAAGAGGACTTTTCTACCTTTCTAATGACTGTGATTCTCTCACACACTAAAGAAATGAGCAGCCTCCAAAGAGTGGCAGATGACTTCCTTCTTTGCGCTCAGTAGAGGGCTTCTTTCACACGCATCCCCATCCCCTCTCACACACGCACTCATCGGTCCAGTTCAATAATACGTTTCTTGGTGTGACTAGCTAGCCAAGTGTTGTCACCACATCATTCAGACAGAACCCTCAACTGTGTACCAGAGGCAGGTGCCATCAGACCTGTCATCCAAAGACAGGGCTGCCCAGTATGTTTGCCATTTTGTCTCCTGTGTCATCACTGCTCATGCCTGAGTTGCTGTTACATAACATGATCTGAGCTATTCCAGTTCTTTGCTTTCTCCCAAGGTTACGCCCAGTTTCACACTTACTAATGATCATTTGAGGACCTGTCTTTCCTCCTCCCTCAGATTTTAGCACACGGCAGTAGAAAAGTCCCTTCATTTCAATCGCCTCTCTCTCTCACAGGCTACTTCATACTGTTAATGAACGAGTTTGGATTAAACATAATCCCAAAACCTTCATTCAAAACCGGATTCGAACATATTTCAGGGAGGGGCAGTTTCTGTGGGTTTGAGATTTAGTGTATTCTATGGGTGGTCCTTATGTTATTTATGGGTATTTTTTTTCTAACCAAAGTAAAGACCTAGATGTCCAGAAGCTAGAGAAATTAAACTCCATGGACCCAAATTCACCACAGGTGTAAATACACTGAAGTCAAAGAATGAATCTGGCTCCGTGCTGCATATTTTGCCATGTGCTATGTGTCTTCTTTGTAGTTTGTCTGTACAGTGCCTAGCACAATGGGGCCTGATCCCCTGAAATATGAATATAATTAATAATAATAATAATAATTTCCAACATGGCTGATCTTGCAATGGTTATGTGAATATCAACCATTCTCCCTCTTTACAAAACCTGTCACCACACACCGTTCCACTGCCTAAATCGCTAACATCCCTTTCTCAAAAATCTGAGAAACAGAGGCATGAAAGCCCAGCTTCTAGGTGGATGTCATGTCCAGAGCCAGATTAATGCAGGGGCTTTAGGGGCTACAACCCCGGGCTTAGGCTAACAGGGGGCCTCACAGACCTGTGGGCCAGATGCAGCCCACTGCTTCTTTTCATCCAGCCCTCATCAAGTCTCCACGCTGTGGGGCGGACACTGGTCCCCAAGCCTCGGTGCCCCCCCGAGGCTGCAGCCGTGAGTGCTGACTCGCTGATGTGCCCCTGCTGCCCCTAGGCGAGTGGCGTTCAGGGAATCTCTACGCGCTGTCCCTGACCCCATCACGGACTCCACAGCTCCCATTGGCCAGGTATCACAGCCAATGGGATCTGCAGGGGAGGTGCCTGCAGGCATAGGCAGCATGCACCATGCAAAGTGGCCTGGCCCCTCTGCCTGGTGACCAGACATACCAGCCACCTCGGGGAGCAGAGCAGTGCAGAGACATGGCAGGCAGGGATCCTGCCTTAGCCTTGCCACGCCGCTGACCAAGAGCCACCCAAGGTAAGTGCCTCCTGTCTGAAGCCTGCACCCCCCACACACCAAACCCCTACCCCAGCAAGGAGCGCCCCCCTGCACCCAAACTCCCACCCAGAGCCCACACCTTGAACATCCTGCTGCACCCCAACCCTCTGTCCCATGCCTGACCCCACCACAGAACCCATCCCCTCATTGGAGATGCATCCCCTCCCACACCCCAACCCACTGCCTGCTCCCTCACTCCAAACTGCCAGAGGCCTCACAAAATCTAATAGCCCTGGGTCCACAGGAGAGTTCATCCGGCCATGGTCATGTCCAAGGGTCACAGTAGATGTGTCTGAGAAGATAATTCTAGATGAACAATGAGATAGTTGCAGTACATTTTCCTCCTCCTAATGAAATGTGGGGGTCTTAGGAGGGGGTGTCCAAGGCCTGTGAAACTGAAAGGGCAGCATCCCCAACTACAAAGCTGTCATCATCTCCATATGCTATTCACTGCCACGGCCTTCATCTTCATTATCCTCTGTCTGTATTGCAAAGCCTTCCATCTGTGATAATAAGACTGATGCTAAAGTTCCTGAGCAGATGTATTTTAATCTTGTGGGATGAAGTCGCTCGCCTGATCCATTCAGACTAAGAGCTCTTTAGTTTCTTGAAGGAAACAGAATAAAAATTTGCCTGGCAAAGCTATCTATATTAAATCTTGCAGACTATTAATGTTGGCAGCTCATAAGCCAACACTATTATCTTGTCACATGTCAGTACAGTACATTGATCTTTCCAAGAAGAGGTCATGGAATAGACCAGTAGAGTCAAATGTAAAGGCACAGTGGCTTTATTGAAGTCAATTACGCCACAGAAGTGCCTATAAATCAATCACAAATCAAATGAAGCAGAATGCATCCCTTACATAGTGGTTTCTACCACCTGTGGCTGGGAGGACCAGAAATCTTGTTGGATTCACAGAGTTCCAAATGTGTAGACAACTGCTAATAATGATAATAATTGTTTTATTATTATGATTCTAGCTCCCAGCAGTCCCAGGGACCCCATTATGCTGGGGCCGGTACATGCATTTCACAAGGATGGAGTACATACTTTACACAGCTACATATGGCACATACATTTTACCCTCCTTTCATCTAAAAGGTGTGGACCAACAACCTCGATCAATAAGTTGCTAGTCTGGCCAGTGCAGAAGTGGATGTTCAACACACATCCTCAGTCCTGGGACAAGAAGTGAGTTGAGTTTAACATGCTACAAAGAGAGAAGTTACAAGATTACACAAGTGAGTAACTGGCACAGTGGACAGTTTGATAAACCTGGGATGAGGCCAATGAAACTTCCACTTCCCTGTGAACATAGCAGTAGAAGTAAGGAAATGAGGCCTACAAAGATTCAGATTTTATTGTCAGTGTAATTTTGGGGGCTGCCCAGTGCCAGAGTACACCGCACCCCCCATACTGTGGTAGGCGCACCAGGACTCAGAGGCAAGCCCTACAGATGCTTCAGCAGCTCTGCCTTGCAGGGCTAGTCCTGGTGGGGCCCAAGAACCACTCAGGCACACGGCTAAGGGAAAGGGTGTTTTAGAGGAGTGGCAGGAACAGGAAGGTTGCCAACACCTCAATACAGAGGCTTAAACAGTTACAGTTCAAATAGGAATAGCAGGTCTGGTTTCGGCCCGTTTGGCAGCCCAGTGGATAGTCAGGGCCCTTCAGGCCTAGTGCCTGGGGTGCCCTCTCCAGTCCAGCCTCTATTCAAGCCAAAGGAGCTCTTTGGTTTCCAGGCTCCGCTCAGTTTGTGCCTCTTATTGGGGCCACTCTGTACTGCTCGGCCGGGGCTGCCTCCTACTGCAGGCAGGCCCCTTGAAATGATCCAGCAAGCGACCAGAGGAGGGGGACGAGAGCAGCAAGCGATGGGGGCACAGTCAGAGCAAGGGTGGGGCCTCGAGGAAAGAGGCCTCGAGAAAAGAGGAGTTTTGGGGGGAGAATGGGGCCTTAGGGGAAAAGGCAGGGACTCGGGGGTCCAGTTACCAGGAATTAGAAAGGTGGCAACCCTACTCTGCCCTGGCTCCTTGCCCAGCCACTGCTGATCCCCTATAACTCCACACAGATCTGCACCCAGCTGTGACATCTGGCACCCATAGCCTGGCCCACATGTGGCTCTGCAAATGGTTTCTGGAGATTCCTCTGGAACTGGATTCCTGGCTAGCCACATGGCTGCTGTCACCCAACAGATCCCAGCCACTTCTTGGTTCAGCCACTTACCTAGCAAGGAGGAAAGGATGTGCCATGGGCAGGGGATTTATGGGAGTTGTAGTCCCTGCTTAGCAGATCCATTACATCAATGCATGGCACTAGAATGACTACGTAAGGCAAAGGGTGAAATTTTCAAAAGCACCTCAGTGACTTAGAAGCCTAAACTCCATTATCAAAAATGACTTAGACACATAGGAACCTATGTCTAATTGAAAACAAATGGGACTTCTAATTACAGATTTTTAAAAGTAGGCATCTAAAGATGCAAATAAGTATTTCTGAAAATCCCACTATGCACCTATCTGCATCTTTAGGTATCTAAATACCTTTAAAAATCTGGTACTAAATCCCATATCCTCAAAGGTATTTAGGCTTCTAACTTCCACAGAAATCAGTGGAAGTTAGGAGCTTAAATACATTTGTGGACCTGGGCCTAAATGAGTTTTGAAAGTTCATTAAAGCTCCCACCTTTCTTAGGTGCTTTTGAAAATTTTACTCAAATTTATAAGGGAAAGAAACATTTAAAGATAAATCACCCTTGGCTCCAAAATTCTTCACACATCATAAAGGCATCCCCTTCTCAGTCTATACGTTATTCTGAGCCACAGCCATAACGGGGAGCCTGAATTCAGTGTGGATACAGGGTAATGCCATTATTTTTTATGTCATGTCCTCTGCAACGTGGTTGATGTATTAATTTTTTTTAAAGAAGCAGGATGTTGTGAATCTATCTATACCTGCAGACATTCAGAGGCAAAGCATTAAAAGCCCTTGCCTTAGGATTGTGTCATGTACGAATGCATTGTGGAATCTGGATTTTAACCATCCAGATTATGAGAAGAGGATTCTGAAATATTTCAGTGACCGATCTGTTTTGTCAAGCACACCAACTGCTATCTGATTTCACACGAACCTCTCACTCTTGCACTGCGTCCAGAATCCAGCATCAGAAAAGCAATACATGGTTGGGCTTCCCGGTAGAACAGAACGAAGAGCAGCAGTGTACCAGGAAAACCAACAGGATTGGCGGCTCTGGTTTTGTTAGGGTAACTCTGAGTCCTGCTTGGGACAGAGAACTTTTCAAGAGCCTGTGAAATGTGATTGCATTGAGATGTTATGTCAGGATAACCCTGAACCAAACAGCATCGCCTTGTTTTGTGGTGAGAAATGTAATGAGGTCACATGAGCCACATTTGTTCCGTCAGGCCCAAACCAACCGGTTTGAGAAAACTTCATTTGTGGCACCTGCCGTCTAGCTGTGTTATAGGCACAACCCGCTTTTCTGGAGTGGATACCATGATGCCTTCCCCTTGTGGCATTGTTATATTAGGCTGCGCTGGGCTGCCCACTTCAATTCTCCGTGTAGTTTGCACGGCTTTGAAGAGCCTGAGTCTGCGGTTTATCTGTGGGTTTTTAGATGAGCTTTTAAACCCTCTATCAGTGATACATTCCAGGGTGGAATCAAGGCACCTAAATAAAATTGACATAAAGCAAGGCCTTTTAATTATCCAATTATTCTGTTTCAAGTGACAGCTGGTAAAAGGCTTAGTGTTCTGCTTTCGTCTCTGTTGACATCAAATCAAGGATCAAAGCTTCTCAATTTTTGGCCTCCGATTTTCTCTCCTTGATCTAAGCCCCCCTTTCATGACTTCAATGGCCCGAATGCCCCTCTCCTCACTTATGCTGCTCGTTTAGTGGTGATTGGTGGCAGGGGAGGGGGAGAGGAGGCTCAAAAGCCTTGGAGATTGTTATTATTTGTTTCACCATAGGAACCACAGTCCCAAATGAGTTCTAGGCTCCATTGTGCTGGGTGCTGTACGGACACAGGGTAAGAGACAGTGCCAGTCCTACAGATTTTACAGCCTAGCTATCTGAAGGGTGAGAGATAGCTCAGTGGTTTGAGCATTTGCCTGCTAAACCCCAAGTTGTGAGCTTAATCCTTGAGGGGGCCATTTAGGGATCTGGGGCAAAAATTTGTCTGGGGATTGATCCTACTCTGAGCAGGGCGGTAGACTGGATGACCTCCTGACGTCCTTTCCAACCTTGATATTCTATTATTATTATCCCCATTTTATAGATGAGGAACTGAGGTACAGAGAGATTAGATGATTTGCCCAAGGTCATGCAAGAACTCTGGAGTAGAGCTGGGAACTGAACTCACAGAATAATGACTCTCACTCAAACCTGCTACAGTGCTTCCAGTACTTGCCTGAACTGTACTGGCTCTGCAATATCAGGCTGCAAATCCCTCAGGAGTGGAGATTTCCAGTACTTCTAGTGATGATGTTTTCCCATGTAGACAGAGCAAACCATGTTTTCAATGTGGATTACTTTGGCTTCTGATACAGGCCATGTCTACACTATGGGCACTACAGCAGCTCAGCTGTAATGCCGCTGTAGCCCTGTAGTGCAGATGCTTCCTACAGTGAAAGAAGGGGTTTTCCATCCCTGTAAGTAACTCACCTCTCCAAGCAGTGCTCCCTCGGTTGACCTGGGAATTCCTTCCTCACCCTAGCTATGACTACACCACTGGTTAGGTGGGTGTACAGAACCCCAGGGCTCAGTAGCTATGTCGATCTAACTTTTAAGTGTAGACCAGCCTGAGGATAACAACAAACACCTCTGTGGATTCAAGAAAGGACCAACGCAACTGTTTACATCCCAGTCAGCACAGCAGAACAAGAGGTTCATGATCGATGCACCTGCTTGAGCTCAGGAGACTTTGGCAGTGATCTGAAGACAAAATCCCTTCATCTGTCTCCCACCCATTTCGTGTTAACACACTCCCTGCGATCATAGTGACTCCTCTGTCTTTGGGCAAGAAGACAAACAAATCCACAGTCTCTGCCTTCGTAAATGGCAGGATGCTTCTGTGATTATAGCACTAGATTGGGACTCCTATCCAAATTAACTGGCTGGTTCTGCTGCTGCCCCCTTGCCTGTAAAGTGGGGGTAATAACACTTCCTTTCTCCCACCCTTTGTCTGTCTTGTCTATTTAGCTACTAAGCAATCCAGGGCAGGATCTTTCTCTCACGATGTGTCTGTACAGCACCTAGCACAAGAGGAGGTTTGGATCTCAGTTTGGGCCTTTAGGTGCTACCACACCACAAATAATAATCATAAATAAAATTCAGCTTCACCTTTGTGTATGGGTATTAGCGTTTGCTTCTGGGATCATAAAATCATAGAATATCAGGGTTGGGACGTCATCTAGTCCAACCCGCTGATCAAAGCAGGAGCAATCCCCAGACAGATTTTTGCCCCAGATCCCTAAATGGCCCTGTCAAGGATTCTGTGTATTGGCACGTGGGCGTGTGCATTACTGCATGGATCTGCATGGCTGAGTGTGCACATATGACATGAAAGCTAAGGCTTAGTTCATACTAGAAAACATTTGCTGACATGGCTATGCCAGTATATCTGTATCAGCAAACTCGCCTAGCAAAGCTGCATCTTATGCCAGCAAAAAAGTGCTTTTGCCGGTACAATTTATACCAACTCAGCAAGTGAAATAAGCTTCTTCTTAGCGTCTCCGCAACATTCCTCAGGTGGCACGTGACCAGGATTCATTGCTGAATTGGGCCCGCTGGTTGGATCATTAGCTTCCATGACCTGAGCCAAGTTACTGATAGGAAGCATGATATGAGTGCTGATTCATGCCCCCCAGTGAAATAAGCTATGCTGGCAAAAGCACTTGTATGTAAGTATAACTTCACCTACATTTGGGCCTTTGCCAGCTGGGAAATGTTACTTAAAAACCCCACTGCCAGCTGACAATATTAAGCGCAGACCTCACCGAAGATTCTTTTTCTAAAGAGAGGAATCATCACAGCTGCAACGCAATGGAGGCAGTTGTGTTGTGTCAATAGAATGGAGCGGGATTAAAGCACGTAAGCAAAGAATAAACTACCCAGGGACTGTGGGCATAATCCTGCCTTCCGAAGAACAGCAAAGGTTTGAGTGGGGAGAGGTTAATTGGCTTTATTTTCTTCCTACCATTCTTTGGGCCCATGCTTTTGAAAGCACTGATATTACAGAGTGTGATGGCTTCCTTTATGTGTAGCTTTCTCTCCCCTGCTGCCTGGAATGATGCCTCAAATCAGGGAGCATTGGAAGCCCCCAAGTTTCCAATCAGCAGCAGGGCCGGCTTTAGGCCTATTCCACCAATTCCCCCGAATCGGGCCCCGCACCCCACAGGGCCCCACGCCCAGTGAGAATCCTTTCCCTGGCTAGAGGTGCCTTTTTAATTTTCACTCACCCGGCGGCGCTCCGGGTCTTCGACGGCACTTCGACGGCAGGTACTTCGCTCGCTCCAGGTCTTCGGTAGCACTTTGGCGGCGGGTCCTTCAGTGCCACCGAAGACCTGGAGTGAGTGAAGGACCCGTTGCCGAAGTGCCGCTGAGGACACGGAGCACTGCCAGGTGAGTACAAGCCCCAAGTGGGTTTTTTTTTTTTTTTTAAATTCACCCCTGCTGGGGCCCTGTCAAAACTTTTCAAATTGGGCCCCACACTTCCTAAAACCAGCCCTGATCAGCAGGAGATGATTTTCTCTCTTTGCTGCCCTTGGAGCCCCCTCCCCCATCCCATAAACATTTCCCTGGATTTCCTCAATGGAAGAAATGGCAGGAGCCCCAAACTTAATGGGGATCGGGGGGTAGTGATCGATCTAGCAGGGATCGATTTATTGTGTCTAGTCTAGACGCGATAAATCGACCCTGAGCCGTCTCCCGTCGACTCCTGTACTCCAGCACCGTGAGAGGCGCAGGCAGAGTCGACGGAGGAGCGGCAGCTGTCGACCCATCGCGATGAAGACACCACGGTAAGTAGATCTAAGTACGTCTACTTCAGCTACGTTATTCACCTAGCTGAAGTCGTGTAACTTAGATCGATTTCCGCCTCCCCCCAGTGTAGACCAGGGCTAAGTAGATAATATACAGAGGGGATCAAGTGGACTCTTGGAAGCATGAGAGTCAAAGGATGTATTGTCTAGTGGTTGGAGCCTGGTTTTGCAAGAGCTGCAGAGCCTGAGAGCTATATAGAGGAGATCTGGAGAGAGAGAATGAAATGCAGAAACACAGGGAAAGAGGGCAAATACAGCAGCTCTTTCTCATCCTCTTTTAACCACTTTCCTAAGCCAGGAGTCTACAAACACAGTGTGGCCCTTTAAGAGTTATTTGCATTCCCTCCCTAAAAAGCTCTCTGTCCCTGCAAGAAGTCTCCTTCAGATAATAGGGATGGGGAGGAGACATTTCTCTCACACTGAGGCTAATCCAAGCTTTTTATCATTGTCGGGGAGAGGGGTTGCCTCGGTCTTTACCCATCAATCCACAGGACCTGACGCTTCGTGGGCCTCTGTGAACATATGACGGGTACTAAACCAACTCATCTGATCGTGGCAATGGCTGCCAACGAGCCGACGTATGGATGCTAACGTGACGCGGCTTCCCCTCCCGTATGAAGTCATGGATGGCCCCATGCTGGGTTTACGAGAGGGATTTGCTTGGGATATTGAACCTCTTTGGGTAATTGGAGAGGAAAAGTTCCTGTTTGCAAAGCAGGGGAAGCATTTGGTTGTTTCCCTGGCTGTGAAAAGTGCCATCTAGGAGCATAAGAGAAAATGACCCATCAATGAATGCGCATCCAGCCGATGAGGTCAAATCTGAAATCACTTCTCTCCATATGGATTAGGTTTTCCCAGTTCAGGTGATCGCTTTCTGTTGCACTCGGTAACCTGGATGGGTGTTTGCACTAGTGGTCTGAACACAGGGTTGGGAGCCACAAAGTCTTGTTCTCATACTGGCTTTGATTTTGACTCAGGCAAGTAATTTAACCTCAGTGTATCAGTTTTTCCACCTATAAAATGGAGCCTTTGGCAAAACGGGATCTAGCATATGGTGTTAAAATCAGTGGGTGTGTATACATGCAGTATAAACATTACCTAGTTAGCCAACAACTCCCCAGCAATGTAGGTAGGTAGAGACGTTATCCACCTTTCACTGCTAAGGAAGTTGCCATATACACCCCAAAGTTGGGATTCACAGGGACTGATCTAAAGCCCACTGAAGTCCAAGTCTCCCCACTGATTTTGATGATCTTTGAATCAGGCCCACAGAGCACAGATTTCATAAACTGCAAGGGCCAATTCTCCTTAATTCTGAACCCGAATTCTCCAAAGGCTTCAGGTCTCCCCTAACGTCTAGGGATATTAAGGGCTGCAACATAGTGGGGAAATGACAGTAGAGTTGGGCACAAGTCAGGTCTTGAACATCAGGAAGCACAGGGGACATTCTGAGCTGAGGATCTGGGTGAAGCCATTTGCAGAATTCAGATCCGTATGTGGGTTTCCAGCAGGGCTGGCTCCAGCTTTTCTGCCAACCCAAGCAGCCAAAAAAAAAAAAAAAAGTGGTAGTTCTTCAGCGGCAGCTCAATCGCGCCACTTCTTCTGCGGCAGTTCAGCAGCGGCTCCTCCCTCTCTTCCTCTTCGGCAGCAGACGTGCCGCCCTGATGCCAGGTGGAGTGCTGCCCCTTTGAATTGCCCGCCCCAAGCACCTGCTTCCTACGCTGGCATCTGGAGCCGGCCCTGGTTTCCAGCATCCACACGGATTGGAGAATTTGGTTTGCACCATTAGAGATAGAGGTCATTTACAAAAGGAAGATCAAATTTTGGGTTTCAAGCATCACCAAAGAATAAGGATTTTCAGACAGGGGCAGTTGGGGATCAACCATTACAGACAAAGGTAACATGCAAAATTCAGACCTGGGTGCAGGTTTCAAACACCCCTGAATTTCAGTGCTGTTCAGATCCAGGGTTGTGGTTTGGGCCATTACAGAGGGTGGTTATATGCAGACAGCGGCGGCTCCAGGCACCAGAGCTCCACGCGCGTGCTTGGGGCAGCAAGCCGTGGGAGGCTCCCTGCCGGTCCCTGAGAGGGCGGCAGTCAGGCTGCCTTTGGCGGCTTGCCTGCGGAAGGTCCGCTGGTCCCGCGGATTCGCCAGCAATTCAGCGGTGGGTATGCCGAAGGCACGGGACCGGCGGACCTCCCGCAGGCAAGCCACCAAAGGCTGCCTGATTGCCATGCTTGGGGTGGAAAAAAAGCTAGAGCAGCCCCTGTATGCGGAACTCAGCTCCAGATGCAGATTTCAAAAACACCCCTGAAAGATAAATATGAACTTTTAAAAATAGAATTAGCTTAAGTTTAGTTAAGGAAATATATGTGTTGTAAAGAAAGGTCCTGACTAGCAAGAAGATGGAAAGCCTTGAAAATGAGACGTTATAAGCAGTGTTGAGCTGGAGCCAGTTCACACTGGTTCACACTGGGGGTCTGTTGGGGTGGTGGTGGATGGGGTCGGGGCTGTTAGGAGACAGGAAGTGGGGCGAGTTGGGTAGGGGTGGGATCCTGGGAGGCAGATGGGGCGGTGTCTTGGGATGGGCTGGTCAGGGAACAAGGAGCGGGAGGGTTGATGGGTTGGCCAGTCAGGGGCAGAACATGGGTTGGGGTCGGGTCGGTGGGGCAGACAGGCAAGTGGGGCTTGTACTCACCACACGGTTCCTTACCGGGTCTTTGGCAGCACTTTGGCGGTGGATCCTTCACTCGCTCCAGGTGAAGGACCTGACGCTGAAATGCCGCCAAAAACTCAGAGCAGGTGAAGACCCCCCCGCCACCAAAGTGCTGTCGAGGGCCTGGGAGGGAACCGGTTATTAGGATTTTGGGAGCTCATCACTGCAGAAGGAATGAGGTAGGGCGGATCTCTTGTTCAAAGCATAACTAACAAGATAAGAGGAAGTTTCTAAAAAGAAGGCTCTAACAGATAGGAGTGACTTGACTGCAGATGGTTTTAAATAAGACGAAAAGAATCTGTCTTAAAATGAGCCAACATGGCCCTTCCCAACCTACATACCGATGTTAAAACCAATGTGAACCCAGGTGCAATAGAAAACTGATGGGTGGCAAGGAGGTGCGGAGGAAACTCCCTGGGAAGAAAGGGAGTTGTCAATCTGATCTAGATTAAGGCTGGAAATAAAGATGAACTGTCTCGAATTGTTTTTTAGCCAAAGTCAGTAACTGGCGATGATATCACCTGTTTGTTAAAGGGTATAGGAAATAAACTCTGAAACGGTTCATTGCTCATACTGACCTGACCATGTTGGAGCCGACCAATATGGGTCTAAATAGAACCTACGTTTCATCCATTGGTAAGTATCTTGATCAAATGCTTATAAATGTTTTGTTACTGTTTGGATGTTGTAAATTGCTTATTATTTAGGCTTTTAAAGCATGTTTAGAGCAGTTGTATACGTACCATTTGGCCTTTGGTTTTAATAAAGGAATGTATGGTTAAATGAGGGTTTGGTGGTTTCCCATATTAACATCACAACGCTGATAGACCCTGGTTGTCAGAGACTGGGATCAAACCTGGGAACCTTTGCAGCTTAATGCAGTAGCCTCTCCTGCCTGAGCTGAAAAATGCAGTTCTCTTAGCCAAGGCTGTAGCAGGCTCCTCGATCACTACTTGGCCTAGCCACCACTAGAGGGGGACAAAGTGCCAGACCAAGCAGGCAGGGGTTACAACAGGAGTCGGCAACCTTTCAGAAGTGGTGTACCAAGTCTTCATTTATTCACTCTGATTTAAGGTTTTGCGTGCCGGTAATACATTTTAATGTTTTTAGAAGGTCTCTTTCTATAAGTCTGTAATATATAAACTAAACTATTGTTGTATGTAAAGTAAATACAATTTTTGAAATGTTTAAAAAGCTTCATTTAAAATTAAATTAAAATGCAGAGCCCCCCGGATTGGTGGCCAGGACCTGGCCATAGGTTGCCTACCCCTGGGTTACAACATTAATAATTTCAAATATTATTAAAAATCCCAACACCTCCAAAGACTTGGGATGTTTGTTTCTGGAATTCCCATTCTTGAACTGAAGGAAGGAAAAGATAAGACACATTTATCCTGCCAACAGAGTAGAGAGGCAAAGGGTTTGCATCTTGTTCAGAGGAACAAATAATTCCTACAGCTGTCATAGGAATAACAAATTGTCATTAATATCTGGGCACAATGGGAGAGGATTTGGAGGAAAATAATATTCATATTTTAAATTAAACAACAGTTTGGTATCAGGATCATTACAAATCAGCTTTCACCTGCTCCTGATTTTCTTCTCAGTTACAATGATTATTTGTTTCAACAGAGGAAATAGGGGAGTTATTAGATGCTGCCTTTACATGGTGAAATTCACCCCTGTGCAGATCGCTGGCACAAGAGCTATGCCCCCACTTACATGAGGGATTTAATGAGAGCATTGACCATGTCCTAATCCTTTGTGCGGGGGTGAATTTCACCCACAGTGAAAATAAGGACATGAAGAGGAGGGGTTATGTATGTTAATAAAATTTTGCCTGAGGTCAGCTCTCTGGTTCAACTAGGCATGGCATTCTAAATGATTACCGAAGTGTCACGTTCCACCCCAGAGGTGGCTACATTTCAATTGCTGGTGAAGCTAATTTGTTTGCGTGTGTGTGTAGAGCTCTGGGATTCTTCAACATGGAAGGGACTATCAGATATTCATTATTAGTATTACATCACACAATAATATGAAAATAAAACCATAAAAAAAAACACCCTCCAAAAGAAGTGCCCTTTTTGACCCATTTGCAATTACAGAGAAGGTCCTGATCCTCTTAAATGTAACTGTCAAGCAAGTTTTCAGTACGATTCAATAAAGCGATCTGACATTTCTTTGGAGATCTTTACATACAGTAGCTCAAGTCAGCAAAGAACCTTACTTCTGGCAGCTATGCAAGTGTTTTATTTTGCCCAAAGCTAGACAGGTGTGATCAAGAACGGGGGCGGGGGAAGAGAATATATTAGCAAAGGCCTTTCAGTGGTAATACAGGTGTTGGCGAGAGTGAAGGGATTTTTTTTAAGTTTAGAAGGGCAAAATTAAAGACACAGCACTTTTATTTTCTGGTAAGATGAGAGATAGGGAGGCATTTCATAAAACACACTACAGAGGTTGATCATTCTAATACGACCCGATGGAAAGGCGTGGAAAACATTACAGAATTTCTAACCTGCTGGAGCCAGCAGTGTTCAGCATTTTGCAGCCAAAGGGATACTTTGTCACCAAACCCTCACAAGAGCATTTAACTAAAGGATTGAAGTGGTTTATAATGCGCAGGATAAGCAAATGCGCTCATTCAAACAGCTAAATAAAAGGTCACAGCCTGAGCTACCTGGAATGTGCTGTATTGAGCCTAAAACTAAAGTCTGCTGCTTTTGGGGAAATCAAAACTCAAAGCAAGTTTCTGTAGTAAGGTTGGACCAGTGGCTAAAGCACTGGACTGGGAGCCGGGTTCGATTACTGGGTGGCCTTGTTGGAAAATTAGAAAGGGCTCAGAAAAGAGCTAAAAGACTGATTCAAGCCTTGTCAAAGAGAAGGTTAAAAGGTGACTTGATCATGATCTAGAAGTACCTACGTGCGGAGATGACTTCTGACCATAGATAACTCTTTAATTTAGGAGACAAAGTAAGTTCCAATGGCTGAAAACTGAAGCTAGACAAATTCAGGCTAGAAATAAAGCATGATTTTTTTAAGAATTAGGGTAATTAACATTTGGAATGAATGTTTCTCTAAAAGATATGCCGTAGCTCAATCAGAAGTTGTAGGCTTGATACAGGGATTACTGGGTGAAGTTCTCTGGCTTGCGTTAGGCAGTAGGTCAGGTCAGTTGATCATAAGGGTCCCTTTAGGACACAGGCATCAATTCTGTGTATGCGCCAGGGCTCAAACACCCATTGGAAAAAAAAATAGGGGGGTGCTGGATTAATTTTTTGTGGGACTTGGCACCTGGACTGTGACTCCAACCCCCGCTCCACCCATGGTCCGAGGCATCGCCCTTACTCAGCCTCTTCCTCCTGTGGCCCCACCTCTGCTCTGATCCAAGGCCCTGCCCCCGCTCGGCCTCGTCCCCATCAGGCCCCGCCTGCAGCTTGCACAGGCGGGGAAGGGGGTGGAGAGGAGCACCCCACAGCAAAAACAAAAGTCAGTGCCTGTGCTTCTGGACTTAAAATATATGAACCTATGAATTCACATGGGGCTAGATTTGATACCCTTCCTTACACTGAGTGGTACTTTACACCAGGAATAGCCGCATATACCGGGGGCTACTCTCTAAATAAGGAATTATTCAATATAAGAATATCACAATCTGGCCTTCAATCTCTCTTTGCCTCAGTACCCCATCTATAAAATGGGAGCCCATACAACTTCCCTATCTCAAACGGGTGTTGTGAAGGTAAATGCATCAATGTCTGCAACATACTCTGATATTAACAAAGAATGACTTAAGGGGTGACTTGATTAGTCCATAAATACCAACGGGGGGAACAAATATTTAATAATAATGGGCTCTTCAGTCGAGCAGAGAAAGGTAAAACATTTGCCAATGGCTGGAAGTGGAAGCTAGACAACTTCAGACTGGAGATATGGCATACATTTTAACAGCGAGTAATTAACCATTGGAACAATTTGCCAAGGGTTGTGATGGATTCTCTGTCACTGACAATTTTAAAATCAAGATTGGATGTTTTTCTAAAAGATCTGCTCTAGGAATTATTTTGGACCAGTTCTCTGGCCTGTGTTATACAGGAGATCAGACTTGATGATCACAATGATCCCATCTGGCCTTGAAATCTATGACTCTATGATGGTGATGGAGGCCTTAGTACCTAGATCCATAGGTCGAGAAACCAGTCCCTGCCAAGTTGTTGGGAAGTCTAGGACTAAATTTCCAGCCTATATCCAAGTTCTGGGTGAACCTGAGAGGCACAATTAAAGATCACTGTGTAACTTCAGGTCTGCTAGAATTGAGCAGAAGATGGATGTGCCACATGCATGTGATTCTGAAAGAGGAGTAAAGCTCCGATCATTGCTCATTTGAGATGATCTGCATAACTTACTGACATCTCTGCTTCATGAACAATTCAATCATCACAAACTCATGCTGCTAAAGCTTGTAGACAATGCCACACAATATTGCAGTCAATGCTTATTCCATGAAAATATTGTGCAAACATTAGCACAACATTAAGAAATCAGGCACTCAAAACCAGGAAACATAGAGATCAGCTTGAAAATTCATTGATATCTAGTGACCAATGGGGAAAAAGACTTCAGGAGAAGTTCGTGTTTGCATAGACTTGCCTATGCTGTTTAAGTGTGCAGCACGATGGAGCTGCTTTGCCAATATCATCAATTCTGGCTCGTTTAAGGTTACAAATCACTGTAGTGTTTGAATGTAGGTGTAATGAAATGTTGATATCCTTATAATATGAGTAAAGGGCAGCAGAGCTGGGCTTCACATGCCCTGATTGAGAGAGGTGACCTTAAAGTGAACCTCCCTTGCCAAAGCCCAGTGAAGATAAGCATAGGTGGAGCAGGTGTTCCCATGTAATGGAGTGGTTCCTGCCTGAAGATTTCTAGGTACCATCTGACATGCAATGTTTAATGACAAAACTGATTAGATTCAATGAAGGGGCCTTGTTTCCTGCTGGTGATTCCTAGCGCTGTCCTCACTGCTGAGCAAATCTAGGGCTAAGCCTTAATGCTGGGTTTCCTGTCCCTTTTAATAAATGTTCTCTTTTTTATACACAGGATCAGTGCTTGCAAATGGGGAAGTATTGCCTCTTAGGGCTGGTCTACGCTAGAGGGGGAAATCGATCTAAGATACGCAACTTCAGCTACGTGAATAGCGTAGCTGAAGTCGAAGTATCTTAGATAGAGTTACCTACCGTCCTCACGGCACGGGATTGACGTCCGCAGCTCCCCCTGTCGACTCCGCTACCGCCGTTCGCGTTGGTGGAGTTACGGAGTCGACAGGAGCTCGTTCGGGGATCGATATATCGCGTCTAGATGAGACGCGATATATCGATCCCCAAGAAATCGATTGCTACCCGCCAATACGGCCGGTAGTGAAGACATACCCTCAGGGGCACCCAGGGATGGTGCTAAGTTTTCCCAGATTACTGGTTGGGGGCTCGAGTCAGTTCTGTTTTGTATTGTTAAGAGGAACCCCTGGATATTGATCCTAGCTCTTGTTGCTGCCACTCCACATAGCAGAAGAGTCTAGCAAACTGGATTTTCATACACAACCTTACACAAAGTTAGTTAAGAGTACAATCAGATTTTGCTGTGATTTTAAGTCTCAATGAGATCTACCAAACAAGCCAAGTTTGAAGAAAATCAGTCAAGGAGTTTTAAAGTTATCAGTAGCTAAAGTTGAATAGATCAGAGTTTGGCACAGCACTAAGTTTGACACAGTTGTTATTACTTATTAGTTGTATTCTGGTAGCTCTCACAAGGTGCTAGGCTATATGTTCACACAAAAGGAAAGACAAAGCCCCTTTTGTGGTCTGTGAGATTACAGAGACTCAGGACATTGTGGTCTGCGTGAGGGCAGAAACCTCTACACAAAATGGGAGAGTCTCTCTCTCGCCTCTCTTCGTCTGCCCGTGGGGCAAATCAGAGTCTGTCGGATGGAGGTATCCAAACCCAGATTTCTACCAAAAAACTGGTAAAAGTGAGAACAGTGGGGTGAATGCAGGACTGTCTTTATTTCTTGTTTACACTGACTTTAACTTCCTTGCTATATGCCCTCTAGTGGCCATGCTGAATAGCTGTTATTATTAGTCTTACCATCGCACTTAGGAGCCTCCAGTCCTTGACCAGGACTCCACTGTGCCAGGTGCTGTACAAACACAGAACAATAAGACAGTCCTGTCCCCAAGGAGCTTACAATATAAACATTCACAGCTAACATCTTTGTCTCCGATATGAATCGATTCTTCGTTTCAGCTGAGTCTAGAGAACAAAATTATCTCAAGACTGAGCTAGTCCAGAGCTAGAAACTGGCTAACTTCCTAAAACACCCGCACGTTAATTAGGTTTTAATAAATAAATACAAACATTGATTTCTGATTTCTCTATCCCATTGCAGCATTATCATTAGGGTGACCAGATATCCCAATTTTATAGGGACAGTCCCGATATTTGGGGCTTTCTCTTATATAGCTCCTATTACCCCTCCCCTCCATCCTGATTTTTCACACTTGCTGTCTGGTCACCCTATTATCGTTATCTTTTTGCAAAGAATACCTGTAGCCAGCAAGAGCGATAATGGTATTTTGTAGTTTGAGGGTTTTATCAGCATCAGTTTGGGATGGAGAAGTGGCTTCAGCTAGTTAACTGAAAAGCCGTTGAGCCCTATCATCCTCTTCTCTGGTCAATATTTTTAAAGGTAATTTTTCTGATCATCAACATCACGATGATCGATGAACAGTATTAATGTGACATGAAACTTCATCACATTTGGAAGGTGACTGTCATACTTAACTGTCTCTCGTGTTGTCCTGCTAGTTTAGATACATACAGCAGAGGGCACTGCAGTTAATACGGGGTCCTGGCACTGGAACTAAGATGCAGGAAACTGAGGATTTAAGATTGATAATAGCATGATAACTGAGCCATTTGATTGTTTGAGAAGGCTAGTGTAGTTCTCTATGGAATAATTGTGAAGGTCAAGCTGAGCCAAGCTATACAGAGAGGTTTGTTGCAAAGGTTACCTTCCACTTCTGTAGTACTCTGGCCTCCAAGTTCTTTGCAAGCATGAGTCAGTTAACCCTCAGGAGGCCCTTGCAAGGAAATCAGGTGTTATACAAATGGAAAAAAAGCAAGATCCAGGGAAATGCAGCATGTCACGAAATGGGGTAAGAACATGCCACACTGTGGAGCAGATTTAACCAGGGCATCAGACGAAGTGGGTATTCACCCACGAAAACTCATGCTCCAATATATCCGTTAGTCTATGAGGTGCCACAGGACTCTCTGCTGCTTTTACAGATCCAGACTAACACAGCTACTCCTCCGATACTTAACGAGGGCATAGCCATCATGCTAGCAATCCAGCTTTCTTGACATTATCAGGTGTCTCGTGCTATCTGGCAGTATTGTTAGGGAGGCAGCTGGTAGTGGAATAAGGTTTATATCCCAGAATCTCAGCTTTCATTTTTTTAAAAAGTAAGTTTCTAGCCCTTTTGAAAAGACGGCCCCTAAACATTCCAGAAGCAGAAAGCAAATCAAAAGAACCCAACATTTATTATTTTAAGACTCATGATTATCATTAGGACTTGACTCAAGAGTTTCAAGCACTTGGGGTTGGGGGGTTGGCTATTCTGCAGTTTCCCAATGGCTACGGGCATGGCTACGCTTGCAGCTGTACAGAGCTGCTGCGGGAGTGCTCCCACAGCAGCGCGCTTTGAAGTGCGAGTGTGGTCATGGCGTCAGCGCTGGGAGAGAGCTCTCCCAGCGCTGCACGTACTCCACCTCCCCGTGGGGATTAGCTTACAGTGCTGGGAGCCGCACTCCTAGCGCTGGGGCACTGTTTACACTGGCGCTTTACAGTGCTGTAACTTGCTGCGCTCAGGGGGGTGTTTTTCACACCCCTGAGTGAGAAAGTTGCAGCGCTGTAAAGCGCCAGTGTAGCCAAGGCCTAACAGAGTTTACATCAACCAGTGTGGGAATTAGCAAAGCAGCTAGTGCCCTGCCTAAAGAAACCCAGAAGGAGGTTGCCTCTAGAGCAGCTTTAGGGAGCAAGCTGCCCTCTGGTTAGCTGGCTGCAGATTGGCTCTCCTGCTTAGGTCTGTCTACACTGCACACTCCTTTTGGTGGTGTGCTGAGTACATAAACTACAAACCCCCTGCCATGGGCATACGTAGCAGCCTCCCTCCTTCCATAGCCTTTGACTGCTACATATCAGCATGAAGCAGGAACCCATCTGTATCAGAATTGGGAACAGAGACCCAGGAGGCTCCTGACTCCACGCCTGCAGCTCTAACCACTAGAGAACACTTCCCCCGTGCATAAAACACACTGCTGTTTAAAGAGGGATGCAAGTAAAACCTGTGCTCCCCAGCTGTCCCACAAGACAGACCACATGGTATCTAGGACAAGGAGAGTAGCTGCCATTCTCCATGAGTCAACCATTTCAACAGTGCAGCTGCTATGACTTCCGTGTCAGCCAGATCCCCAATCCATCAGCCCTCTACCTGCACCCCAACATTTATAAATAGAGACTTCATGTAAGCAATTCAGCTGACCTCTGCCAACGGCCTTGGCCAATCTTCAGGTGAGAATTGTTTGTGGTGAGAGAGTCAAGATCCAAACCATGTGGGACTTTATAGACCGTACGCAACATGTTGAGGAGCACTCAGATGCAAACAGGAACTGGGGCAGTGGCTGACGGCCAGGAGTAATAAACTCCCATCAAATAGCGCTGCCTAACAGCTGCTGTCTGCATCAATAGCAGCTCCTAAATAGTCTCCAAAATGATGCACCTCACATGTAGATGGCCTCCCATATAGAGGGTGTAGTACAGTAGAACCTCAGATTTACGAACACATCAGGAATGGAGGTTGTTCGTAACTCTGAAATGTTCGTAACGCTGAACAAAACATTATGGTGGTTCTTTGTGTAAACACAACTGAACATTGACTTAATGCGACTTTGAAACTTCACTATGCAGAAGAAAAATACTGCTTAATTTAAATGAAACAAGCACAGAAACCGTTTCCTTACCTTGTCAAATCTTTTTTTTTTTAAACTTTCCCTTTATTTTTTTTAGTAGTTTACATTTAACACAGTACTGTACTGTATTTGTTTTGGTCTCTCCTGCTGCGTGATTGTAAGCTTCCAGTTCCAAATGCGGTTGACCAGTAGGTTTGTAACTCTGGTGTTCGTAACTCTGAGGTTCTAGTTTAATCCGTTTGCCACTCCTGGCCCACTAACATTCTCACCTGGCCATTCGTCCTCTCCTGCCTATCTATTTTCAAGTGTTCATGAACTGTCTCTCTCCACCCCCTGTGTGCTTGTTCTGTGGTAACAGAGGGCTGGAGCAGGGACCTCCTGAAACATGTCCTCCTTGCTCCTCTTCAGTTGCTTCCTTATCTGGCAGAGGCATTCTGCTGGTGTGTCGGGGGTTCCACCGAAGGCCACATCTGCATAAACACTAGAAACAATAAATGATGGTTAGTCACTCACACCACTGAATCATAACAGTAAAATACACCTCTTTCTCACTGTCCCCTGGCAAGCATGCAGCTCAGTGAATACCCTAAACATGATGAATTTGACCTGTGGGGAGGGGGCGTTCAAGATGGGACAAAAGGTTTTGGTGTTTTTTTAAGGGGCTCACTGTAAGCAACTAAGGACAATGTTGTAAAGTCTGCCACCATTTTCCAGAGGCGAGGGTCATTGAAACCGATATCTCACTCCCGAGGGTAAGCCAGGATACAAGGGTGCATCTCCTGCATGTGTGGGGCTTCAGACTGGGTCCCTATGCTGCTCGCCTGTGTGCCGCTTTGGTCCCTGCACAAGGGATTGCTGATTAATGTAGGAAAGTTTCCTACAATGGGAGAAGGAACAAAGCAGCTCTGCCAAGGAACTTTTGGCAGAGGATTGGCATATACATCCAGGGAAGTTTCCTAGAGATTTCTCTGCAGGATTCCCGTGAAATCTCAGTGTGCATTAACACACTGTTCTGTTCCACTGTGTAGCTGCACAGGGGAATGTGAAGCAGATGCAAACACCGCTAATCTTGTATATGTCTATCCCTTAACCCACTTCTAGCATATAACAAAGCAAAGGCCAGCTCTACCTCATGTAACTGAGCAGCATCAATGCAAAATGTTCACTTACCAGAGCTCTCCTCTCCTGCATCATGCGCATCACAGAGTGCTGGCACTGGCTTGAACCTTCCGGGGTCAAGAAGAGGTCCTGGTTCACCCTGGAACTGGATGACGCTGTCACCTCTCCCATCTCATCCTCCAACTCCACTTCCTCGTTCACCATTTTGTCCTCAGGACTGAGTCCATTGTCCATTCTCTTCAGACCCCATAAAGTATCCACAGGGTTCTTGGCAATGGAGACAGGATTGATGTTGAGGATGGCATCCAGCTCCTTATAGAAGCGGCAGGTCTTCAGCTCAGCACCAGAGCGAAGGTTTGATTCCCTTGCCTTCTGGTACACCTGTCTTAGCTCCTTTATCTTTGCACAGCACTGGTGCATGTCCCGTTTGTAGCCCTTATCCAACAAGCTGCAAGAAATCTGACCTTAGGTATCGAAGTTCCTACATGTGGAGCAGAGCTGGGACTTCACAGCCTCCTCTCCCCACAGACCCAGCAGATCCAACAACTCAGGTGTGCTCCACGCAGGAAAGCATTTGCTGTGTGGAGTCGCCGTGGTCAGCTGGGAACATGTGATGTGAGCCCTCCATGCTGAACAAACAGGAAGTGGAATTTCAAAAATTCCTAGTCCTTTAAAGGGGGGGGGGGGGCAGATGCCTGTGTACCTGGGTGTAGGGCAGCAGAGTTTGAACTGCTGACCAGAGCGGTCAGGATGGGCATTGTGGGACACCTCCTGGAGGCCATTTATGGTGACATAACAAAGCGCAGCGTCTACACTGATATTTAGGGTATGTCTACACTACCGGCCAGATCGGCGGGCAGCTGTCAATCCAGCGGGGATCAATTTATCATGTCTAGTCTAGTCTAGACACAATAAATCAACTCCTGAGTGCTCTCCCGTCGACTCCTGTACTCCAGTGTCGCGAAAGGCGCAGGTGGAGTCAACAGGGGAGCGGCAGCAGTTGACTCACCGTGGTGAAGACACCATGATAAGTCAATCTAAGTATGTCAACTTCAGCTACGTTATTCACGTAACTTAGATTGATCTCCCCCACTCTCAGTGTAAACCAGGCCTTTGTTGATCTGACTTTGCCAGAAAAAGCTCTACGGCCTCTCATCAATGTGGTTTTATTTTGTTGGCATAGCAGGTGAGTTTTGTTGGCGGGATGAGCATTGTAGTGTGTACATCTCCACTGTTCTGTCAAATAAAGCTGACTTTTGTTGACAAATATCTGTAGGATAGACAAGGCCAACATCCCCTGATGGATCTAGACTGAAAAAAAGATTTTTGATCTAAACTATTTGGGAAATTTGTGTTGAATTCACAGTTTGGGTCAACCTGAAAATGCATTTTTCAGTGACTAAAGTATTTATCCAAAAAATTTCGCCCAGCCCTAGTGATCGGTATGGTATAAACATGTAGCTATGTGGAGGTCTGCTCAGGCCAGAAGAGACCATCAGAATAATCTAGTCTGACCTCCTGCATAACACTGGCCTGAGAATTTCACCCTTTAACTTTGGAAGCTGAGCAAAGCTGAGTTTGGAAAAGACACAGGCAATACTGATGAGAAGAGGTCAGTGCTTTGAAGAAATAGCCAGCCACACATACTGTTGACAAGGGAGTCAGCTGGCAGATTGCCCAAAGGGTTCACTGTCTCACGATCTTCGTGGATTCCAGTTCTAGAGGCCCAAATTACAATAGTCACCTGAAACAACTTCCTCCACTCCCAGCCAAACAAGAGACTCCACAAACTTACCCACAGTCACTACGATTCATGCTTCCGTAACCTCCAAGTTTAATTATTACAATGCCCTGCCCTTAGCAATCAATACACAAGCCCTGAACAAACACCAGCTGATCCACATTAGGTCAGCCCATCTTGCAAAGTGTAGCAAAGCTGCCTTCCTCTTGAAGCGCAAAGTAATGCACATTAGCAAACATAATCCCAGTTATACATATACAGTGAGGGGATCTGATTTAACTTTTACCACTCAAGAAAGAGATCTTGGTGCCAAGGCGGATAATTCTCTGAAAACATCTGCTGAGTGCGGAGTAGCAGTCAAAAGAGCTACCAGAATGTAAGGAACCATTAGGAAAGGGACAGATAATAAGACAGAAAATATCATAATGCCTCTATATAAATCCATGATACGGCCACACCTTCTGTACTGTGTGCAGTTTTGGTTGCCTCGTCTCAAAAAAGATATATTAGAAATGGAAAAGGTACAGAGAAAGGCAACAAAAATGATTAGGGGTATGGAACAGCTTCCATACGGAGAGAGATTAAAAAGACTGGAGCTGGTCCCTTAAAAAAGAGACGACTAAGGGGGGACATGATAGAGGTCTATAAAATCATGACTGGTGCGGAGAAATTGAATAGGGAAGTGTTATATACTCCTTCTCATAACACAAGAACCAGGGTCACCAGGAAGTTAATAGGCAGCAAGTTTCAAACTAGTACAGGGAAGTACTTCTCACAATGCACAGCCAACCTGTGAAACTCATTGCCATGGGAGGTTGTGAAGGCCAAAAGTATAACAAGGTTCAAAAAGAATTAGATACATTCATGGACGATAGGTCCATCACTAGCTATTGGCCAAGATGGTCAGGGATGCAGCCCCATGCACTGGGTGTCTCTATTCTCTGATTGCCAGAAGCTGGGACTGGGATGACAGGGGATATTTACTTGATATTTGCCCTGTTCTGTTCATTCCCACTGGCCCCTGCTGGAAGACAGGATAATGGGCTAGATGGTCCCAGTATGGCCGTTCTTTATGTTTAACCCACAGGATCCATTTTATCTCAGGTGCACAGCACTTTCTAGATGGCAAGTAGTAAGCCTTGGTCGAGGGGAGAGGGGATTGAGCTAGGATTCAGGGAGCCAAGTTCTGTTCCCAGTTCTACTAATGGTTTGTTGTGTGCTTCTGCCTGTTTCATCTCCCTCCTCTTGTATAATTAGACTCTAAACTCTTTGGCCCATAGCTGGCTTTCATTACACGTCCACCCAACACCGAGCACAGTGAAAGTGGTTTCGAGGGGCATTACAACAGCAGTAAACACTAGACCCAGCTCAAAGTCATGGTCCTACTTTTAGACCAAGCTACCGGTGAGACAACTTACTTTTCCCTCCACAAACAAGACCTTCCTCAATTGTAACGCTCCTCAGAAACAACAGACTGCCTACAAGACAAGAGTAAGGGTCATAAGAGATGGAGACAGAGCTTTCCATGTGGCCAATACATAACTATAGAACTCCCTTCCTCAGGATTCTGGAATGGGTCCAGGCAGCAGGCCATCCCTTTGCCTTAGCTTTCCCTCAACAGAACAAGAGACTAAGGCCACGTCTACACTACGGGATAATATCGAATTAGCTAAAATCAGTTTTATAAAACTGATATTATAAATTCGATTTCATGCGGCCACACTAGGCACAGTAATTCGGCGTTGTGCATCCATGTCCGAGGCATAGCGTTGATTTCTGAAGCGTGGCATTGTGGATAGTCTTCCGTAGCTATCCATAGTTCCCGCAGTCTCCCCCCCCTTGGAATTCTGGTTGATCATATTGTCCGGTGGTTCTGGGTAAATGTCGTCAGTCATTCCTTCCTCTGGAAAACCATCAGCTGACCACCTTTCGCGCCGTTTTCCCTGGATGCCCTGGCAGACGCCATAGCACAGCAACCAATGGAGCCCGTCAGATTTTTTTTCTGCACCGTATGTGTCACTGGTGCCGCAGACAGTGAGGCGATACTCAGCGCTACACAGCAGCATTCACTGCTTTTGGCAATGATAGCAGAGATGGTACCGGTCGTTCTGTACCGTTTACTGCCAGATAAACTGGCAATGAAATGACGGTTATCTCTCTCCCTCTGTACTGTGGCTGCTATATGAAGTGCCCCTGGCTGAAATCGGTCGGGGGCGCGACGCAAAAGCAAAATTGGGATTGACTGCCCCGAGTCAATCCCGTCCTTCATGGTTTCTAAAAATAGAGTCAGTCCCTGCCTAGCATAAGGGGCAAGTGTATTAGAGGACCAGTATATCAGAGAGCACAGCTGCTCTGTGTCAAGTATTCACAGGGGGTGCCTCTGCAAAACCCCACCCGTTGCTTCCTTCTCCCGCCAACCTTCTGGGCTACGTGGCAGTGTCCTGCCCATTTGTGTCATGAAGTAAATAAAGAAATGCAGGAAATAAGAAACACTGATTAGTGACATAAAATGAGGGGAGGCCAGCCCATCCGGCGCGATGAAGTCCAGGCAGGACATTAAGCGGTGTGGGGGAGAGGAGCACAGCATGGCTGCCTGCTATGACAGTCCAGCAGTACAGAATTCTTTTCTTTACACAGGAAAGGGAAGGGGCTGAAAGCCCCAGTTGCTATGATGAAGCTAGTTTATTAGCCGTTCTGTCCCTATCTACTGGGAGTAACCGGAATGATGCCCTCATGTCAACATTTACTATTCATCGAGGAACGGTTACTAGTCCACTGCACCGTCTACCACCAAGGGAGGAGGGAGGGGGAGAAGTTGCGGATCTGCTGTTCCAATGCTGCCAGCATCCGCGTCTACCAGCAGCATTCAGTACACATAGGGTACATTGAAGTAGTCAAAGAAATGATTTTCTTTCCCTTTTTCTTTCACAGTGGTGGGTGGGGGGGGGAGAAACTGGGAGCTATTCCCTGAACCACGCAAGAACTGTGTTGAACCTACAGACATTGGAGCTCAGCCAAGAAAGCAAATACTTTCAAGAGACGCCTGTGGACTGTGGATAGCTGGAGTCTTTCAGTCCCCTTCCATCCATGAGCGTCCATTTGAGTCTCTGGCTCCCGTTACGCTTGTCACGCAGCGCTGTGTATCCTGGAGATTTTTTTTCAAATGCTTGGCATTTCGTGTTCGTAACGAGCCTCTGATAGAACCAGATTTGTTCCCCATACAGGCGATCAGATCCAGTATCGCCGTATGGTCCATGCGGGAGCTCTTTTGGATTTGAGAACCTGCATCGCCACCTGTGCTGATCAGAGCTCGCACGCTGGGCAAACAGGAATGTAATTCACAAAAGTTTGCGGGGCTTTCCTGTTTACCGCCCGCCTGCACCGAGTTCAAGATTGCTGTCCAGAAGTGTCAGTGGTCCTGTGAACCCGCCCGGAGGCCAATAATGTCGATTTTCCGTCCACACTAACCTAGATCCGATAAGTTAAATATAGAATTTAACGCTACTCCTCTCATCGGGGAGGAGTACAGAAATCGATTTAAAGAGCCGTTTATATCGATATAAAGGGCGTTGTAGTGTGGACGGGTACAGTGTTAAATCGATTTAACGCTCTTTAAATCGATTTAAATGCGTAGTGTAGACCAGGCCTAACAGTGAGTAGCACAAAATCCTTCTCTCAGCTTTGTGCCAGCTGAGGAGAGGGGAATGTCCCTTTTCTCCATGATGTCTCACATTTCCCTTGGAATCTTCCAGGTCAGCCCAAGTCTCAAGCTCAAGAAAACACTACAACAGAACTGCTAGTCATTTGAGGCTATCAATGTGCCCTCATTTCCATGCATGGTTCACATGAGGGGTCTCCAGAATCCCACCCCTGGAGGGAGAAAGGAAAGTAACTTAGGGATGGCTGGCTCTTGGAGAGTTCCGCCTTTGCACATTCACACCCTGGCTTCTTCCGAGTCATGGGTTAAGAATTCCTGAAGGGTGACTGGGGGAATTCCCCTTTATTATACCCTCAGAAACTCACGTAAGGAGAAGGTGAACGGCCTCAACAGGCCGTTGTCTAGAAGATTCACAGGAAATGAGATAGAGTATACGAGGAGTGGCTTCATCCTGCTGTGTCCCAGCCAGAAGAACTGACCAGCCGTGCAGGGGGAAGAATGCCGCACTCTCATACAAGGTTGAAGTAAACTGCTCCCTCTCCCTAACTCCAGTGCTACCAGGGAGTCATGGTAGCTGTCCAGAGCACAATGCCTGTCACGGCACCCACTGGGGTAGCGCTCATTCATTAAGAGCAAAAGTACCCCTCAGCAGTTCTTTAGTGGGCTTCTCTGGTTGGTCAATGGAGTGGAAGATGAACATTAAGAATATAAAAATGGCCATACTGAGTCAGACCAAAGGTCCATCTAGTCCAGTATCCTGTCTTCCAACAGTGGTCAGTGCCAGGTGCCCCAGAGGGAATGAACAGAACAGGTCGTCATCAAGTGATCCATCCCTTGTTGCCCAGTCCCAGTTTCTGGCAAACAGAGGCTAGGGACACCATGCCTGCCCATCCTGGCTAATAACCAGGACCTAGCCTCCATGAATTTATCTAGTTCTTTTCTGAACTCTGTTATAGTCTTGGCCTTCACAACATCCTCTGGCAAGGAGTTCCACAGGTTGACTGTGTGTTCTGTGAAGAAATATTTCATTTGTTTGTTTTAAACCTGCATTAAAACATTGAATGAAGCCTTGCTGAGGCTGCCCCCTGCTGGACAACTGATGTACTGTGGGGCACGAGAGCAGTTGCCCCTGAATGGTATGTTTCTCTGGAAGGACTCTACTGTGAATTGAAACATTGACGATCCATTCCATTTTCTTTTGTGATTTTTGTATGTAGATTTTTATTAGGTTGCCCAGGGTCATGGTATCTGAGTGTCTCTGAGGTATCTTTGTGCGCAGGGCACAGTGCTCCCAGATGGCCAATGTCAGAACTGTTACTTTCAGAACTTACTAACATTGAGCAGATGGAATAAAATTCTGGTGACACTTGCTCGGGTTTTGGTGGGTCCAGGACGGTCAGAGAGTTGAAAGGGCCTAGGCCTCATCCAACAGGTGTCTGCTGCTTGTTGCTATCCTTTTGATGAATCCACACTGAGGTGTCTCTAGACCACACGTAATGCTCATCAACAGCTGTGTCTGCTGTTTGTTCTTATCCCTTTGATGACTCCAGACTCAGGTGTCTATAGATGGCAGCTCCCAGCAGCACCAATAAAGTTGACAACTGAGTTAGCCTGCTCCTCATCCCTTTTTATTAATTTGAGTTTTAATTAACATTTTCAAAATGTATCCAATTAACTTGAGAATGTAATAGACAGAAAAGAAGAAAGGCCCCATGTTAATTAAAACCAGGAATGCCTCCTTCTTGAAGGAGCCAGGTTTCAGCAAAAGAGTTCAGTACAGCACCTGTGCAGGAACAAATCTGAAGCAAGAGACAAGCACAGACACCAACCACAAAGACACACACAACCAATATACAAAAACACAGACACAAACAAAGCAGCAGACAAATGCAGTGAGATACATTCCAACACACACATGCACACAACAACACACAGCGATATAGGAATGTGCATGCACAGAGAGAAACCAACACTCGACACAGAGACACATGGACACAAATACAAACAGATGCACACCAACACACAAAGGCAAACTTGCAAAGAGCCAAAAGGACACACACAAACTGATATACAACTGCACAGATACACATGGGCAGACACCAACAAACACAAACGAAAGCATTGCATAGATAAACAAAAGCACTGCACAGAGGCACAAAGACACACCCCTTCTCATAACAAGAGTAAGCAGACATGAAGAGAAACAGAAAGGCAGCCGATGGAAAGGTGATTAAAGGAAATATTTTGCACACAATTCATAGATTGACACACAGTTCATAGATTGACACACTCTAGAACCAGAAGGGACCATTGTGATCATCTGCTCTGATCTCCTGTATAACACAGGCCACAGAACTGCCACAAAATAATTGCTAGAGCAGATTCTTTAGAAAAAACATCCAATCCTGATTTTAAAATTGCCAGTGATGCAGAAACTACCACGACTTTTGATAAACTGTGCCAATGGTTAATTACTCTCACCATTCAAAAATCCTTCCTTATTTCCACTCTGAATTTGTCTAGTTTCAACTTCCAGCCACTGGATCATGTTACATACATCTTCTCTACTAGATTGAAGAGCCCATTATTAAATATTTGTTCTCTGTATAGGTACTTATAGACGGTAATCAAGTCGCACCTTAACTTTTCTCTTTGTTAAGCTAAATAGATTGAGCTCCTTGAGTCTGTCACTATAAGGCAGGTTTTCTAACCCTCTAATCATTCTCATGGCTCTTCTCTGAACCCTCTAAAACCCAATTTATCAACAACCTTCTTCAACTGTGAGCACCAGAACTAGACACAGGAGTCCAGCAGTGGTTGCACCAGTGCCAAATGTAGATAAAAAATGACCTCTCTATTCCTACTTCAGAACCCCCTGTTTACGTATCCCAGGATTGCATTAGCCCTTTTGGTCAAAGCATCACTCTGAGAGCTCATGTTCAGCTGATTATCCACCATGACCCCCTAATCTTTTTCAGAGTCATCCCAGGATAGAGTCCCCAACTCTGTAAGTATAGCCTACATTCTTTGCTCCCAGATGTATACATTTACAGATAGAAGGGTTGCCAACCCTCTAGGATTGGCCTGGAATCTCCAGGAATTAAAGATTAATCTTTAATTAAAGATTTTTGTCATGTGATGAAATCTCCAGGAATACATTCAGCCAAAATTGCCAACCCTAACAGATATCCATATTAAAAGATACAGACAGCCATGTTTGCTTATGCCCAATGTACCAAGCGATATAGATTTCTCTGAGTCAGTGACCTGTCCTCTTCCTTTTTTACCACTCCCCAATTTTTGTGTCCTCTGAAAACTTTACTAGTGATGATTTTATATTTTCTTTCAGGTCCTTGAAAAAGATGTTAAATAGCATAGGGCCAAGAACAGATTGATCCCTGCAGGACCTCACTGGAAACAGACCCAGAAGATGATGATTCCCTGTTTACAGCTATATTTTGAGACCTATCAATTAGCTGGTTTTTAATTCATTTAATGGGCACCTTGTTAATTTTATGTTGTTCCAGCTTTTTAATCAAAATGTTACATGGTACCAAGTCAAACACCTTACAGAAGTCTAAGTCAATGCTATTATCTTTATCAACCAAACGTGCAATCTCATCAAAAGTTAATTTAACAGGATCTATTTTCCATAAACCCATGTTGGTTTCCATTAGTTATGTTATCTTCCTTTAGTTTATATTAATCGAGTCTTGTATCAGCTGCTCCATTATCTTTCCTGGGATTGATGTCAGAATCACAGGCCTATAATTATACGGGTTATCTCGTTTACTCTTTTTAAAAATTGGCACAGCATTAGCTTTCTTCCAGTCTTCTGAAACTTCCCTAGTGGTCCCAGCCATATGGAAAATCAACATTAAGGGCTCCTCGGCCAGGGCTTATTTGAACTAGAGCAGATCATTTAGAAAAACATCCAATCTTGATTTTAAAATTCCTAGTGACAGAGAATCCACCACAACAGTTGGTAAGTTCTTCCAATGGTTAATTACTCTCATTGTTAAACATTTGTAATTTATTTCCAGTCTGAGCTCATCTAGCTTCAACTTGCAGCCATTGGATTGTGTCAGACCTTTCTTTGCTAGGTTGAAGAGCCCATTAGCAAAGTTTTGTTCCCCATCTAGGTACTTATAGACTGTGCTCAAGTCATCCCTTAACCGTCTCTTTGTTAAGTTCTTGGAGTCTACCACTGTAAAGTATGTTTTCCAATCTTCTCATCATTCTCATGGCCCTTCTCTGAACCCTCTCCAGTTAATCAATATCCTTGAATTGTGGACCAGAACTGGACCCAGAATTCCAGAATCAGTCCCATCAGTGCCAAATACAGAGTAGCATAGCCGCCCTCCCCACACTCCATAGAGCCCTGTTTATACATCCAAGGATTGCATTAACCTTTTGGACATCCAAGGATTGCATTAACCTTTTGGACACAGCATCACACTGGGAGCTCATGTTCAGCTGATTATCCATGACTTCAGAGTCCTTTCCAGAGTCATAACCTCCTGAGATAGAGTCCCCCATCCTGTAACTATGGCCAACATTCTTTGTTCCTTGATGCATATATTTACATTTAGCCAAATTAAAATGCACATTGGTCCTTAAACCCAGTTTACCAAGCAATCCAGATCAGTCTGTATCAATGACCTGTCCTCTTCATTATATACCACTCCTCCAATCTTTGTGTCCGCTACAAACTCGATCAGCATTGTTTTTATGTTTTCTTCCAGATCATTGATAAAAATGTTAATTAGGGTTAGGGCCAAGAACCAACCCTGTGGTGCACCACTAGAAAGACACCCACTGTACTATGATTCCCTATTGACAGTTGCATTTTGAGACTTCGCAGTTAGCCAGTTTTTAATCTACTTTAACGGATGCTGATTTTGTATCATTCTAGTTTCTTAGTCAAAAGGTCATGTGATACCATGTTAAATGCCTTACATAAGTCTAAGTATATTAAGCACAAGACTGTCCGTCCATGATCAGTAGAGACTACCCAGGCACCGCCAGGTGTTATTAAAATGTCATTGTTAAATACATCTTTATTTTTTCTCTGGGGTAAGTTAATGCATTTCTTCTTGTTTTTGAGATAATCCATTAAAGATTGGAGTGCTCCTTGCTCGAAAGGATGCAAGGAGCCTCTCAACAGCCTTTTAATTATGTCTTAAATGGGATGGGCCTTGCTCATTGGAGGGTAACATTTTGAGGCCTGAGATCAGACGCAGTACCCACCACTCTCCAGATCACAGCCAAACAGGTTTAGCCAGGTCTAATTAAGGCAACTAATATCCCTAAACCTATTATTAAACTCTTCTGAGGAGCAGTAAAAGGGAGTCTGCCCTTTACCTTGAGATATTGACTAAAAGGTCTCCGAATAGCTCAATTCAATAATCAGTTTGTTGTCAACCTACCAGCGTGGCCCATTGTCTCTGGGTTGCATACAGGGGAGCTGTGGAGTCTGCCTTTGTTGCCTGGAGCTAGGAGGAAACTTAATCTAGTTGGCATGGGCCTGAGTTCAAGAAGAGATAAAACCACAATCTAAGCTAGGCAGGGACGCCTCCCTTTGCCTCCCTCTTCATGGAAATAATGACTGACCCAACACAACACAAAGGGTATCAGAGTTGAGTAATACTACCCTTTCCTTCCATCTGTGGGAATTCCAGGGCATGAGGACACATGGAGCATTATGGACAGAGGTGACACACAAAGCTTGGCACGCGGCCTTTGATTCTCAACTCGGACTTTAATTAGGACGCCTGGCCAGGCAAATCTTATGAGAACCCACAATCTCGGGAGAGCTGGAAGTCAGTATTGAAAAAAGAAGTTGATTTCTGGTTCAAATCCTGGTGCTTTCATGCGACACAATCTATATCAACCACCAAATGGAAGTTCTTCTTTGGTCAGAACTGGTGCCAGTTGCATAGCTCCACATATACAAAATAAGAGTGGGGCAAGGGATATAAAAATGAAGAGGGGGGAGGATGGGGATCACACCCTAGAGTGGCTGGAGATTTTTAGGGCACACAGCTGCATTGCTGTGAAACTGGTGGCAATTGCTTTCCCTTAGGCTATGTTATTAAAACAGCTGCATTTTGGACCCACTGGTTCAAGTCCCCCAGAAGGGAAAATTCCTCCCACAGAATAACTTTATTGTAATTTATGTTAGTCCTTCTTTGAGTGCCGGAGTCTGAGTTGTGGTACATTTCCACTGGAAACTCCTCTCGGATGCCTTCACTCAAATGTTCCTGTAGGGGAAGTTTACCTTTCCCCTGGTGGCCTGGAACTGTGACCTTGGCTCTGTTGTGCTGAGTACCCTGTGTGCATACCTGCCTGTTGGCTTGCTTGATTTTAAGCCAGCCCGTGTGTGAAGTTTCAGGAGATGTACAGGAGATGAAGCAGCAGGCTTTGGTCACTTCCAGACTGAGCCTGTTGGGCCGCAGGCACTACTGTTCTGGTCTAGTCGATCTTCTAATTAAAAATGTCTTTTGTGGTCCCTCCGTCGTGATAGAGAAGTAGCCAGACCAGATTTTGCTGGTGTTGCAACCTCATGCACCTGCTTGCCCCTCACCCCCACCTTTGCAGTCCTTCCAGCACTCATGGGCACTGGGGACCCCCATGCCTTGGGGAGAAGTGGAGCAGAGGCACCGGGAAACCCCAGACCCTTGGAGGGTGGGGGGATTGGATCCGGGCTTTCGGTACGTCCTGCGGAAGTGGAGATGCAGAAAGAGAATAGGTTCTGGGGCTCCCAGAACTGCCTGGCCCCTGGCTGGGATGGTGCTCATCAGCCTGACCCCCTCCCTGGGTCAGAGCTCAGGGCTGGGTGTGGGGCCGGGAGACCACAGAGCTAAGTAGGGGAGACCACAGAGCTAAGGGTGGGGAGGCGAGTTCAGAGCTGGAGGCGGGGCAATGTGGGGGGAAGAACACAGGGCTGGGACTGGGGCAATGTGATGGAAAGAGCATGGGGCTGGGTGTGGGGCAGCAGGTGGGGAAGGTGTGTGGAGCTGGGTGCAGGGCCATGAAAGGAGAGCTCTGGGCCCCCTCCCTAGGCAAATTCTAACTGACTCCATTTTAAAACTGGGGAAACTGAGCCATTGAGCAGTTTCTATACATACCATGATAAAGGCTAGAAACAATCAAAAAGCAAATGTTGGGGAGGACGTGCGGAAAAGGGGGCTGGTGAAAGCTTGTTCTCGACAAAATTCCCAGCCAGTTTTACAGCCCAGGATGCTGAGATAATACAAAGAAGTTTGGGTTAAGTATCCAGCTACTCTGCCCTCCCTCCCCGATCCCCTGGCTTCTCCTGCCAATTCCTCTGCCTCAAGCCCCTTCCACACCTGTCCCCCTCCCCTTCTGCGGCCCCCCCTCCTGGTTTCTATCCCACTCCTCCTCTGGCTCCTGCAACCCCCTCCCAGGCTTCCCCCACCACCTCTGTTCCTCATTCATTTGACTCATAATCCATCTTCTTCCTCCACCCCCTCCTCTTCCTCAGTCCATTGACACCAGCAGCAGGGGCAGGAGCAGGAGGGTTGAGAGGGATCGTTGAGCAAGTAGGGGAAACAGTCTCCCTGCTCTCATGTCTGGCGTCCAGCCCCAAAACAACCTCTACCAGCCAGGAGCAGGAATTACAGGGAAAGTCCTGCTGAGTCCGTGCAGCCCCGGGAAGGACCATGCTCAGTGTCTTGTGGGGATGGCACATCTGGGATCCGGTCTGCATGCAGGAGCTACGAGAAGATGAAGCATGCTTGATGTGAAGAGAATCTTTGAGGAATTGAGCTGTCAAATGCTAACAAGTCTCTGCTGAGCCAGCTACAAGGCTTATAACTTGGCCTAGTGGGAGTGGTTTTTCTTGGGACTATAAAAGGCACATCCTTGACACAAGGGTGATCCCCTCCCTTTGCCAAATTTCAAGTCCCTGCTCCAAAGCATGTGGTTCCTAAAGCTTCTCAATGGAATGGTAGGGAGATTTTTTTTTTAACGTATGCAAAATCCCATATATCTCCCTAAATTTGTTCTTGGAACCAGCTGATCCATTTTAGTTAAAACTCTGCCCACAAAACCAATGAGCCTCAGCAGACAGTGGGCTGTGAAAATTTCAGCCTGAATGGTAAAAGTTTGGCTGAGCTAAAACAACTGGACACATAAAGGGAAGCACCAGGCAGCCTTAACTACAGTAACACAGAAACCAGAGCTTGCTTCAAGTTCACCCAGCCATAAGAATGGTCATACTGGGTCAGACCAAAGGTCCATCCAGCCCAGCATTCTGTCTTCTGACAGTGGCCAATGCCAGGTGCCCCAGAGGGAGTGAATCTAACAGGTAATGATCAAGTGATCTCTCTCCTGCCATCCATCTCCACCCTCTGACAAACAGAGGCTAGGGACACCATTCCTTACCCATCCTGGCTAATAGCCATTAATGGACTTAACCGCTTAACGCGCCATGAATTGTATCTTTGTATCTTTACTACACCTGATGCTGGCCCCCTTGCAGTCCAGAGCCCCACCTTACAGAAACCAGATTTGAGCTCAGAACTTCCTGTAACCGCACCCCGACACCTAGCCGGGAGCTGCTCCATACACACCTTAGTGGGGCAGAGGAAGCCGAAGATGCTCTACGATGGGGCAACTTGCAGCAGAGATTTCTGGATCGCAGCACTGGCTCACTTCAGCTGACCCTTGTGAAATCAAAAGCTCAGATGATGTGTGTGACGAGGGGAGACCTGTCTTACTGCAAAAATTGTCAGGGCCATTTGGTCAGGCCAGCTGAGATGCCCCAGGGTAGGCTGGGTGGAGGTCAGGTTCCCAGTTGAAACTGATTCTTGGGTGGTCGAGATGGGGCTTTCTCTGACTCAGTGCAAGCGTGATTGCACTTGATGGACATGTTCTCTGTGTTCCACAGTATTCCCCTTTGATTGCCAGTTATTTGTAACCTGGCAAGAACTCGCTTATGCTCTCTCACACCTTGCAGCTGTACGGAGGCTGAGCTTCGGTGCTATAGTTTTACCTGGGCCATCTTCCATCTCTGTGTGTGGTGAGGTGCCTCCTCGGCCCTGCCCAGACGCGCAGGCACGTGTTGGGCCGGATGGGAAAACAGGGCAGGTGTATTATATCTAAGAACAGTGGGACATTTAAGCATTATGCGGGCCACAGAATGATCCGGAAAGGAGTCGGCAAGGTTGGGATGGGGGTGGAGAGTCCGTGGATCAAGAACTGCTGCTTGCACAATAAGTTGGAACGTTCTCTGACAAGGAAGGACAAGCTGTGTTCAGCTCGGGGGAGACAGAAGTTGTTCCAGGAGGCCATTCTGAGAAAGGACACTACCCCGGAGGAAACTAGAGGGCGTATCACAGACCTTCCCACCCTCCATTCCAGTGGCAGAACCTGTCTCTGGAAGTGAAACACGGAGCGGAGAATAACAGGTGCACAAGCCGAAAACCTTAAAACACGTACATGCAAGCACTGGGAGAGGGGGATGAGTAAGAGAACGGCCATGTGCGAGAGATGTTAGTGAGGCATGCTTCTGCAGGGTTGGGGATGCTCAGAGACCAGGGTGATGAGGAGTGGCGTATAGAGACCTGGAAGAGAAGAGGAGAGAAAGAGGGAAGTAGAGCAGGTCAGCATTCCCCCTGCTCTTTCACGAGTACACTCCATGCACTGCACATACAAAGAATGTGCTAAATTTGCTCCTTAATACAAAGTATATACTTCCAGTCTGGTCCTTCTCCTAAACTAGCTGGTGTTGCGTTCAGGACACTTTATCCGTTGTTCATCATTCCTCTAGCTTATGGGACATCAAAATCCTCTTAGTAGCCTTGTTTGGAATTAATAGGCCCACTCATTGGCTGCCAGGGTGAGTTCAGCGAAGAGCTCTGAATCTATTCTTTCTATTGGCAGTCATCAAAATTAAACTATTATCTCATGCTCTTTGGTGGCTTGACTTGTGTTTGATGGTCGTCAGCAGGCACTTGCTGTCCCTTTCTTGCAGATCTTATGGAGAGAAGCAAGATTGAATGGGGCCATGGTATTTAGCTTTATCCTTCTAGAGGTGACAAGATCTTGGTGGACATTGGAAAGACAGGTGAGAGGAAACTTGCATCCCACAGTCCATGCTGTGAATGCGTGCTGTGGATAAACAGAAGTCTTCACTCTCCATAGCTGTCAAGCAACACCCTTTGTTGGTATCAATTCCCCAAATTATTAATTATATATATTAGTAGGTTCAGTGGTTTTGAACAAGCTCATTGAGACTGTGTCAGGTCAGATAAAACAACTATGCACTAAAAGTAGTGGAAAAAGCTACTTTAAACTATAAAACATTTTTAACTAGCTACGTTAATAGCCTGTGTTCATTGCACAAGGTATTATTGAAGGAAAGAGTCTAGCAGGATTCAAAAAGAGGTTTAAGTGTGATATGGCTAATGAGCTTCATCCACAGTTACAATAGATAGGATTATTTTTTAAAAGGGGTTATAAACTTCATGCTTCAGGGCATAAGATAGCCACTACCTGGTGGAGGTCAGGCAGACACTTCCCCTATGACAGTTAGGTCCATAATGTCACTGCCAAAATCTTGCATTTTCCTGTTCACAGGGCCTTATCAAACCAGTCAAGTCAGTGGCTTTGAACGGTCTGCAGTGGGCTTGAAACCAACAGTTTCTTCTAACTTCCTAACAGAGTTCCCTCTCTTGACTGTTCTTGGTAAACAACACTTACCCGAGTGGCAGCGTTCAGGGCCGGGCTCGGATACCATGTGGCTCGAGTGCTTTTTGCATAGCAGGGAGAAGTTGTCCCAGGTCGAATGGGCTTTTATGAAGGGGGAACGGAGGGGAAATTGCTCTTGAGAGAAGCAGTTGAATTTGAACAACATCCTTCCTTTTTACACTCAAACCCTGATAAGATCAGTGCGAATGAGCAAAAACTTATGATATTATGTGAAAAGAATGTCTTATTCACGCTGGGCTAGATTCTGATCTCTTTCCTCAAGCTGAGGAACGACATACTCCCTGAGTAGCTGCATGAAATCACCCACTCTCCACTTATGTCTTCTCTGCAGCGTTAACTTGGTGATTGGCCAGGTGGGTTGGCCTAGTCCAGGTAGGAGCAGCCACATTACAAAGCCCTGCTCCAGTTGCTACATTCACACTAGCGCAGTCTCACTCATGTGAGGGCTAGGCCTTCTGGGCATATCCCTGGGTCCTGTGCTGCACTAATCTGAGCCGCTCCATGAATTCCTTTCGCAGGGCATTGTGGGAGAACTTATCCGTCGTTTCTCGCCACCTATCTCTTCTGGCCACATCTAGAGCATAGTCTCCCTCAGATAAACGAGCTAATAATCCTTCTTTCTCCACCTTTGTCTGTCTTACCATTCAGATGATAGGCTCTCTCCTATTGTGTTTGTACAGCACCTAGCACTGTAGGGTACTGATCTCAGTTGGGCATAGACTCTCTATCATACAATATAATTATAAGTATGCTTGACAAATAGGAAAGAGATGGGGGTGGGAGTAAGAGTAACAAAAGGTGTGTCTACACTTGCGATTGGTGTGATAGATATGAGTATAACCGTGATGTAGATGCTGAGCACAGCATAGGCAGGCACTAGAGTAGAATGCCTATATGCCAGAACTCTAGGCACATAGTCTCCTGGCTTCTACATGCCCAAGCAGTGCTCCCATGTCTACATTTAGCAGATGTAGTGTCCTGCTGTTCCCCACCGCCAGAGCCTTTCCCCACTGCCTCCCCACGCCGAGCCTTTCCCACCCCCTCCCACCGCCAGAGCTTTTCCCCACTGCCTCCTACCGCCAGAGCCTTTCCCGCTGCCTCTCTCCACCACCAGAGCACTTTCCCCACCTCCTCCCCACTGCCAGAGCTTTTCCCCGCTGCCGTCCTGCCAGGCCTTTTCCCTCCCCTCCCCACCACCGAGCTTTTCCCCCACTGCCTCCCCACCGCCAGAGCCTTCCTCCCCCTCCCACTGCCACGCGCCTTTTCCCCTCCCCCTCCCCACCGCCAGAGCTTTTCCCCTCCCCATCCCCACCACCAGAGCCTTTCTCCTACCCCTCTCCATCACCAGAGCCTTCCCCCACCTCCTCCCCATCGCCAGAGCCTTTTCCCACCACCTCCCCATTGCTAGAGCCTTTCCCCTTCCCACTGCCAGAGCTTTTCCCCGCCACCTCCCCACCGCCAGAGCCTTTTGCCTCTCTATCGCCAGAGCCTTTCCCTGCCGCCTCGGCACCAGGAGAGCTTTTCCCCGCCGCCTCCCCACCACCAGAGCCTTTCACTATAGCATGTAGCTACACACTGCAGTGACAAAAATGCGTTCAACCCACCTTTCACCGCAATGCATAGCTACATGTGTAAGGCCTGTACTGTACATGCTACCATAAGTGTAGACATAGCTACATAGGAGACCAACACAGACTGTCTACTTAGATTGTAAACCCTTTGGGGCAGGGACTCTCTTTTTCTTCTGTGTTTATACAGCACCTAGCACAATGGGGCCCTAGTTTGTGACTGAGAATCCTAGGGAAGATCACAAAACTCCTGCCTTTGGAGCCAGTGCATGGAGCTCAATTGGAATTCTGAATACCTCTTAATTCTTCTGCTATGAGAAATGTAAAACGGAAGAGTCCCAGGTGAGGAACTGTGCTGTTTTGCAAGCCTTCTAGCGCGTCGAGCCAACAAGCTGTCGAAAGCAGAGGAGGGATAATGTACAAATCCCAAATATATATATATATTTTTAACGGATTAATGAAATTAAACCAATTCATGTCACTTCATGCATTCAGCAACCCGTCACGAAGGGGAGAAAACAAAACAAAAAGAAAAACCAACCCAAGCCAACTCCAAGGAAGCCAATTCAAATTATCTACTCTCAAACCTAGGAGCCTGCCAGCTGTTCCCGTGCACCCTGCGAATGAAAATGATATACAGGGAAGAAGCCCATCCAAGAGACCGCAAGGGTAAATGAATGGCTAATTAGCATTCTGCCTATGAATAGATCACACTGGGTCTTCGGGGATTTTATTTCTAAGCAAATACGATGTGAGAGACAATGCCAAATAAGAATGATAAGAGCACACGTTGCAAGCCAATTGAACAGCCTGCTTGGAGGAGATCTTCATTTGTAATTGTCAAAGTATTTTATTCCCTAATGAACTAAAGGATACCGCAGAAAATTAAAATAATAACAATTAAAATAATAACAATTGGGGTCCATGTTTTAAATGCTTCATCAATCACAGTATTGCCTATCCAAAACATTCAGTCAGCCCCATCCACCATTCCCCCAAAAAGTATGTGATTAGCTTAAAAATCACAAAATTTTAGAAAGAATAAATGTTGATTTCTTCTTATCTAGCACTTTCTTTCAGACGATAGCAAAGATTTCCTTTACAAAGGAGACAGTATCATTGTCCTCATATTACATATGGGGAAACTGAGGCAGAGAGCAGGAGAACAGACCAGTGGCAGAGAGAGGAATGGAACCAGTCCAGTGCCCTTTCCACTAGGCAATACAGCCACCCTGATCTGTCTTTTGGTTGGGCGGGGTGTGTTGTTTGGTTATTCGATTTTTTAACTTAGGGTTTGTTTTCAAGTTTTTTGCTGCTTGCACAAGGACTAGAAACTTACCGTTTTTTTCAAAAGGAGGCTTGAGATTCTGATGGAATCATCTGACTCCTGGAGCTGCGGCTTATAAAAAGCCCCATCAAATATGGGACTCATGATGAAATCATGAGAGTTGACAATGCTGGCAAACTTACCACCAAAACCAAGAAAACCACTTTGCTGAAAATCAGAACAAATGCAGCCCTACTCCGGTGGCCTTTAAAATGAAAGTGATATTTTATTTTATATGACATGGCACCTAGTGAGCCTCAAGACGATTAGCGTCACCATTTTGCAAAGAGAAAATTGAAGCTCAGAGCGATGAAGGCCAAATTTTCAAGCACAGCCCCCAATGTTTGGTGTGTCCAGCAACTCTCATGGACATCAGTTGCTATTGCAGCTTTTCAGCGCTTTCCAAACACCAGGCCCACAGTGTCTCAAGTTGGGCCCCCAAAATCAGCAGCCACTTTTGGCTCCAGTGACGTGCCTGAAGTCAGACTGCGAATCAGCAGCCGGGCTGGAAACGGAACCTGGATCTCATTTTTTCATGCCTGTGTCTGCACCACAAAATAATCCTAGGGGATACGCTGCCACCCAGCACAAACCTACTGCTGGCAATGTCAGCAGAAGGGCCAACACATGAACAAGCCACAGAGACTGTAGTCCTTTCTTACCTCTACAGTTGATCCTCCAGAGGAAGCTAAACCCATGGAACAGGCAGTACAGGCGGAATTTGAATCAGCTTTGCTTGTGCTCTACCTGTTCAGTGGCTAAACTCAGGCCTTCATCATACCAGGTTGTCAATCTGGCACCTTTCACCAGCACTACTTAATGGTTTGTTTTGTTTTTTTGAGAGGAATGCTTCTTTCCTGGCACAAGAGAAGCATCAAATCAATTACTTAATCCAGCAGATCCGCATCTGTAAATTACACAGGCATATTGGCCAAAAAACACCCTGATGTCAAGTCTAAACAACTGGGTATTACTGAAATCATCTATCACCTGCTTTAGAAGCGGAATCCTGATACACTCACTGAACTGGAGACAAATTAAGACGATGCAAGACCACACAGCTGGTGCAAATAGTATCCCTATCTTTTTTCCCCTACACATAACCCATGTGGGTATACTGAACCTTCCCAAGAAGAAGGAAAATATAGCTGCTTTAGTGACACCCTGGAATGCAGTTCAGTCATCTAAACAATTGGACAGGCATATTTGGATGCTCTCCTCCATTCCGCAGCAGGAATTAATGCTCTTCGGTGTTGATCCACTGCCTGATAAAATGGCAGCAGGTATGAACTTGCACTGTCTCCCCTTCGGAAAGCCGTGTCACAGCTCATTAACCCTGATGGCTGCTCTCAGAGCCTTAAACATCTCTTCGAGCAGGAGCCAGAATGGGAGGACAGGGAGTAGGCAGCACGCACAATAGGAGCAGCAAAAGGCTCTGAGGCTACTCACCTTCCCCAAGTGGCTTCCTGCAGGTTCTTACCACGCGCTGTTTGTTTCTCGGTAGCATCTAAAAGGCCCAAATTGAATCTATCTGAAGTACTTCCTAGACTACATCACCATTGTATATGAGCGCCTCATACCCTTCAGTGTATTTACCTTCACAACATCCTTCTGTGAGGTAGCGCAGTGCTATTAGCTCCATATTACAGATGGGGAAAAAAAAGATTAAGGGACTCACCCAAGGTTACACGGGAAGTTGGTAGCAGAGCAAAGAATTGCACCTGGGTCTTCCCACTCCCTGGCCAGCAACCTCACTACTGGACCATCTTTCCTGCCATTGGGGGTCATTGTGTCAGGCACATATAGCAAAAAGTTGATCCCTGCCCCAAAGAGCTCATCATCTAAGTGCAACCATGGCACTATGCAGAAGATGGTAGCCATGGTTAGCCAAGACGCAAGAGAGTCTCCAGCCCAGTCCTAAAAAGCACAGAGATGCATGAGAGCCCATCCTCCACAGCGCTTTAACCCTAAACATCACTGAGGCCCAGCAGCACCCGAGCCTCAGTGGTCTTTAGACTTCTGACTACATTGACTTCCCCTCCAGTTTTAAATAGATTCAATTTTCTTTTTCATTTCGTGCCCTAAATGGCTCTGTTGTGTTGCCATACATCTTTGAACAGCCACACCTCAGAGGGGGCTGCATTTCAGTGGTTGAAGAGGCTCTGTTGTATTAATTTAGATGGACTATATGGGCCAAAGGTATTACCATCACTTAGTCACAGTTAAACAGGGCCCATCCAGGGTTTGGTACACAGAGCCCACAGCCTGCTTAGCCCCAGGGCAAATATACCATTCAAAATCCGTTTAGCCTTTTATTACAGAAACCAAAAAGAAGGGAAAGCAGTTAAAGCATTTGAAATGTAAAGTATTAAATAAAAGCTTCCCTTTTAAAAACATTTCCTTTCCCTTTAGCTGGAGAGAATTTTCCAAAGGAAAAACTCCTAGTTTGGCAGTCTGCGCAATGATACCAAAGATGATAATAACTGTCCTTTCGGGGGGAAGAAAAGCCATTAGTTGAGATGAGCTGGAGTTGCTCTTGTTGCTCCAGTCCCGTTTCATCTCCCGTGGTGTCTGGGGTTCGGCTGGAGCAGGTGAGGGTGGTGATGTTATCTGCATCCTTCTCTCTCTAACTCGGCCTGGCCAGGACATCTCTCAGGATCAGGGTGATGAAGGCCCAGAGCTGCTGGAACAATTTGTATAGTGCAGGTACTGAGAGCCATTGAACCAAACTATAAACCCTGTATGTGATGGAAACCACTTCAAGCCAGAGGGTGCTGCCGCACGCCCAGTACCCCTAGTTCCAGCTCTTATGAGCCCAGGGTCCCAGGAAACTGTGGGGGTTGGCAGCTATGATGGTGAAGCATATTCTTGTAATCTCCATCCGTTCTTCCCAATTTTGCCCCCAAATTCTCCTTCTTTAACGACCCAAAACGGGTGTGATGAATGGAATAGCCTCTCCCCTCATTATTTCGTCCACCAGTTATCCCTGAACCTGACAAACCAATTTTGGTTCATTAATTTCAGTTCCACATCTCCTGTTTCTACCAAGCAGGATTTTACCATAGTCCTTGAACCATGTCAGTCAGCCCTGTTCGTTTAGGCACATTCAAGTTGGTCATCTTTCCGTACCTTTTCCTATCAACATTTGTTGTTGCAGGTTATTGTGGCGTCTAATGAACTTCCACAACATTTTGACAGTTAAGCTCAGAGTTCGAGTAAATTTGTAGGCCCAGTTATCACAACAGCTTCCATTTGTAAAATACTTGGGGACGTTTCAAGATGAAAGCAATTATATAAATGCAAACTAATAGATGAACTGTAAAGAGGATATTGTTCTTTCCGAGATTGGGCACAATCCTACCAGGTACTGAGTGCCCTCAACCACCATCAAAGCTCAGGCTGACAGGTCTGGAAGTCTACAGAATGGGAGAAAATCACTGCTGGATAAAGTGGTCTCTATCTAATGGCACAAAGCAGAGATGGAGTAGCAAGTAAGATAATTGTCTGGCTTTTTTATGGCACTCGTCACTGTAGCATTTGAGCCCCTCCCAGCATCCCCGTCAGGAATGGATTATTGTTAGCCCTACATTCTGGGTAGGAAACTATGGCCAGGGGAGTGAAGTGGTGTACCCAAGGCTGTCGCAGTGCTGGGAAATAGACCCCACATCTCTTCAGCTATCAGTGCCTTCACTAGGAGACCATCCTTCCTCTCCAGATTCTCCTTATAACTGGAACATCTCATAGAACAGACAGCTGTGCAGCACTTATTGTGAAAAATAACATGTATGTATATTCTTTGCTCTATATTGAATGAAAAGATCAATGACAAACAAGCAAAATTCGGGGACTAGGACCCACCAGTTTCCATCAGTGGGCTGGATTCCCCTTCCCATGCTTCCATTTTTCCGTTTAATGAGAAAATGGTGGACGGGTCCCAGCATCTACGATGAAAGGCCTGGTGGCTAACAGAAAAGAGTCATTGCACTATATAGGTGAGGCCTATTGGATCAAGTGGCTAGTAGTCCACAAGATCAAGGTAGTCCATGGAGGAGGCCTTAATGCAGTCAGAGAACAATCATGGCCAAAATCTATTATGTGATGGATCTGCTAAGCAGAGACTATGATTCGCATCAGCCCCCTCCCCACTGTACAGCCCATCCTCCTGGCCAGGTGGAAGGACCAGGAAATGGCTACAGTACCTGTGGAGAAGCTGCAGCAGCATGGCTAGCCAGATACTGCAGAGAAGCACCTCCAGGAAAGGTATCCAGAGCCACATGTGGAGCAGGCTGTGACTGCCGGATGTCACAACTGGGTGCAGGTCTGTGTTGGACTTATGGGGAAGCAGCAGAGGCTGGGCAGGGAGCCAGAGCAGAGGGGCCCCAATGAAAGCCACTGAGGTTGGCCTAGAAACCAGAAAGCTCCAATTTGCTTGAGTAGAGACTGGACTGGAGAGGGTACCCCAGGCACTAGGCTTGAAGCACCATACTCTTCCAATCTTCAGCAGCACAACCAGAAAGCCCCGCCTTTTAATTGGCCACTGAAACTGAGATAGCCCAGAATGCACTGTAGCATTAGGAAGTGGCCTGTCAGCCTCAGAAAGCTATAGCACAGGGGTCGGCAACCTTTCAGAAGTGGTGTGCTGAGTCTTCATTTATTCTCTCTAATTTAAGGTTTCGCGTGCCAGTAATACATGTTAACATTTTTAGGTCTCTTTCTATAAGTCTATAATACATAACTAAACTATTGTTGTATGTAAAGAAAATAAGTTTTTTTAAATGTTTAAGAAGCTTCATTTAAAATTAAATTAAAATGCAGAGCCCCCTGGACCAGTGGCCAGGACCTGGGCAGTGTGAGTGCCACTGAAAATCAGCTCGCGTGCTGCCTTCGGCACACGTGCCACAGGTTGCCTACCCCTGCTATAACATATGCCAGCCTGACATGAATATTTAGCCCGAATTTTCAAGAACAGACAAAGTTGGAACTCCAGCAAAATGCTGAACAGGCCCAATTAAACAAGCTGAACATGCCAGTAAGGTTTCTTGAAACTAGGGATGGGCCAGAATAGCAAAGCTCAGCTCTAGGACTCAATCCCACTAAAATCCAGGAGACATCCAGATTTGGCCCATTATACAAGAAAGAGGCCAGCTGTCAAGTCTGGAGGCAGATCCAAACTTCAAAGTTCGGGGATTCCCTGATCTGGGTTTGGGCTCATCTCTAGTCGAGACTTGCGTGAGCTGAAAAAGACAGGATTCACACAGCCTTAGTCATGAGACTTAATTAATTAATGTTTTGTAAAACACTTGAAGATCCTTGGGTGAAAGAAGCTATAGAAATGAAAAATATTATAAGCATTAAAAACAAGGCGTTTGTCACTCCCAGGTAAACGATGTGAAGGAAGATGGCAGCCTGCCACAGAAATGTTCCCGATGATCATATGGCGCTCAGGTTCACAAAGGGATTAATAACTCAGGCTTGTTCCAACACAAACACTGAAAGCTTGCACGCTTCAAATCATTTAACACCCCATTTGGGGTCTGAAAGACCATGGCAGACAGGTGTGTGTTGGAATTATTTTAAATGGACTTGGCATCCTTGTGAGCTATTCCAGCAGGAAGGCCAAAGAGTGCAAGCGTGGGAATTAACTGCCCTTCCCAGGGTTATGAGTGCTTACTCTTCCTCTGGAGCAGGGGTGAAGCTCAGGGACAGGCAGTGTGAGGAAGCCTGGGTTGTCCCTCTTGCAGGGACATCAGCTGAATAACCCTCTCTTGAGCTCATTAGAAGAGATGGGTACTGCTAGATGGTTCTGGCTGGGAGCAATGAGTGATGTTACAGGAACTCAAGCCAAACTAGAGACAGAACAGACTAAAGACTATTTAGATAAATTAGATGTCTCTGGTCAGCTGGCCTGATGAAATTCACCTTATGGTATGTAAGGAACCAACTGAAGCAATCTCAGAACCGCTGGAGATTATCTTTAAGATCATATGCAGGACAGTGAGGCCCCAAAGGACTGGAGAAGGGCATACATGGTACTATCTTTGTAAAGAGGAACAAAGAGGACCTGGGAAATTATAGGTCAGTCAACCAAACTTTGATACTGGGAAAGATACTGGAATAAATAGTTAAATAATCAAATTGTAAGCACCTAGAGGAATAATAGGGTTATAAGATTAGCCAGCATGGATTTGTCAAGAGCAAATCGTGTCAAACCAATCTAATCTCCTTCTTTGACAGGGTTCCTGGCCTCAATCTGTGTTCCTGGGCCTCATAATGGTAGATGGAAACTGCCCGAGGGAACAAAACTATCAGTCATGCCAACCTGGGTAAAACTGTGCATATGTTTTAGGTGGGGATTCCCCATTTCTGTCATTTCCTCACTGAAAACAACTGCTTTTGGGGATGGAGAAATGAATTTTCAGCTTCAGGACGCGTGGAGAAGTGGTGAGAGAAACTCATCTTTTGTCCAAAAATCTGAGACAAGGAAAAACATTTTCCTCTGCTGAAAATCCTTGAATACCACACTGTGTTTCAGATCATTCCATATCACTAGTGTCCATTAGGAACTAAAATTCCACCCCTTCCCCCGAAAGCAAATTCCATCACCCTCCTAACCCCTAGTTAGGCCCGCTTCAGCAAAGAATCCCTGTTCAAGCAGGACACTTAAGGGTGTGCTTAACTTTAAGCCTGTGCTTAAGTCACAATGGGCCTTAAGCACAGGCATAAAAGTTTAAACACATGCTTAAATACTTTCCTGAATCAAGGACTGAGATATCAGCCGCCTCTAAGAATTTCTGTACAGCCAAGCAGAGAGAAAAGCTGGTCTACCTGTATTTCATGACAACACCAGGATAAGAACGTTTGCTCTTACATTTAATTAACTTGTCAGAGGTAGATTAAGCCCTCCCGCCCTTCCCACAACCTCTTGCAGCCCCCTCGCCATTCAGTTGTCTACCTACAGTGGATTACATACCCCTCGTACTGGAACAGCTTTCAATCCTGTTCTGAAAGGTCATAAGAACGTGCTCCTTAGCATGCCAGGGCGCATATTAAAAACTCCCATGCGTTGCTGTTGCTAAGTCCCGGCTCTCCTTTGCTACTGAATGTAAACAAGGGTCAGAGTTACCTACTCAATTAACTCTGGAGAAGGAGGTTTCCTTCCCAGAAAGCATGTTCGATCAGGCAGAGACAGAAAGGGAAACAACACTTAACAAATTGCTACATGTACTTAACTGGTGTCTCAAACCCCAGCAAAAGAGAACAACAAGGGTAGACTCCACCAGTGACACACACCCAAGGCCTTAGGTGAGAATCTTGACCTGGGACCAGATTAAGAGGAGCAGAAGTTCTTAACTTCAGGGGTCATCAGGACATATTGAGCCTGGAGGGCCTGCGTGGTACAGTCAGCTGATTTCATTCCTGTCAAGTTCCTCACATCAGGATGTTGTTTCCTTTGCTAACTACCTGAAAGGCAGGTACACCTGAGTGGGTGTTTTCTCTTCCTGGGGTACAAAGGGCTTGTTCCTGGGCCAGGTCTCAGTTACATCAGCAAGAATCCAGAGTAACAGGGAGAGGCAAGTGAGGTTAGATTTATGCCAATTGTAACTGAGATCAGAATGCAGCCTTTAGGCTTAATGACAGCCTAACACAGGGTTTCTCAAACAGGGGTCGCCGCTTGTGTAGGGAAAGCCCCTGGTGGGCCAGCCGGTGTGTTTACTTGCCCTGTCTGCAAATCCTGCTGATCGCGACTCCCACTGGCTGCGGATCGCTGCTCCAGGCCAATGGGGGCTGCTGGAAGCAGCCTCCGCTTCCAGCAGCTCCCATTGGCCCGGAGCAGCGATCCGCAGACCTGCAGACGGGGCAGGTAAACACACCGGCTGGCCCACCAGGGGCTTTCCCTACACAAGCGGCGACCCCTGTTTGAGAAACTCTGGCCCTAACACATGTGCTTGTGCTCTCCCCAGGAGAACTGTGTGCGTAGTGGAGTGGTCTGTTTTGGCAGGGATTTTATTTATTTATTTTCACATTGTTCTGTGTTTGAGTTAGAGAAGGCCGATGGAAGAAGTGTGTCTCGCACTTGGAGTGGAAGGTGGTGAGGTTTTGGGCGCTTCTTGGTTCCTGAGGGAGTTCACCCCACACTCTAGGATCGGCCCCCAAGAAAACGCTGTCTCCTGCATGGATGAGTTTTACCCCTATTGTAAAGAGTTTCATTGTGCTGGAGGAGCAAGGTTGCCAACCACAGTCTGGATCCTGGAAGTTCTGATGATCTTTTAAATACCTGTGGCCCCAGGCCATTAAGCACCTTGAAGATAAAGACTGAGACTTTGAACTTGATTAGATAATTCCGACTTTTTAGTGAAAAATCAAACTCTGACAATTTCAATTTGGAAATACTACCCTGGTGCCTGAGGGGAGTTGTAGTTCAGGTGCCTTGTGCCCGCATTCTCTTCGATGGGCTGTTTTCCCTGGCCAGACAACATCTCTCATGATGCACAATGGGCTCCTCTTTCGCTCAGCCACTGTGTTACATCATGGGATTCCCTGCCAACAGTGTATCATGGGAAATGTAGTCCAGATGAGGAACCCAGCCCACATAGCAGAATGAGGGCATGAGGCACCCAAACTACAATTCCCATGAGGAACGATGGAGGTATTGCCAAATGAATTTTTTGGGGGTATTGGCCCAAAAATAAAAATGTTGGTGTTTGGTTTTTCATCACAAAGTCAGCACTTTCCATGGAAAGCAGACAGTTTTTAAGACAAATTTAATCAAGAATCCAATTTTGCGTCAAAAAACAATTTTGATGGAAAATTTTTGACCAGCCCTAAATCCAGCACTTTCCATCAGCACTCAATACATTTTAAAAAGACATGCACTGTGCATGCAGCTCATTTCATCCTCTGATCGCAAAGCACTTTTCAAGAGGAGAATGAGTATCATTATCCCCATTTCACAGATGGGGAAACTGAGGCACAACATGGTCCAAAGTCAAACAGTGAGTCAGCCAATAAAACCCAAGACTCCTGACTCCCAGTTCCTTGCCCTCTCCACTGGCCCATGCTGCCTTTGATAGAGCATAAAAGAAAATGTGTTTTCAATAATCCTTGTTAGAGAGAGACACATTTGCCATCCTGATTGTCAGACACTGGCACCTTCACAGCAGGCTTTTGTGATCCCCAAAAAGCTTTCTCCACCTGAGATCTCTGCCCCACCAAGTCCTTTCACTCCCGCACACATCTGCAGATTGCCTATCGTGTTTAGTAACCACCTGCTTTGAAGTGGGGAGCAAGCAAAAAGAAACACAAACATAGCAGCCGCCTGAAGCTGTCTGCCTTGTCCGTGGAAGAATACTTCCCCTATCAGGTAGCATGATTGTTTGTGGTAAGTTGTCAAATGCTCCTTGACTGAAGCACAACACAATGATGGGAGTGAAAGGAATCCTGTGACGAGCTGATATCAGTTTACACAGCAGGAGGACCGAGATCACTGAGCAAAACGCAAACTCTGTTATGGTGAATAGACTGTACCCCTAGGGGCAGATCCTCAACCAGAGAAAACTGTTATAGCGCCTGTGGACTTGAATTTGCACCAGGGGAGGATCTGCCCTACTACATAATCCTTGCATATCACTAGAGGAGGGTTTGGGCTAGGCCCATCCAGATGCTTAAACATCAGGGTCACGACGCGTCTGGTTGACCTGTCATCACCACTAGTTCCTGGGCTCCTCAAGCCAAACTAATAATAAACCTATGGTAGAAACAGACAGTGCTGCACTCATGTTTGCTGGCTCTGTTCATTTAAAGGCAAAGCGAAAGGTAAAGGAAGTGCAAGGTACATGGGAACCGGCCAGCCGAAGAGGGGTGAGAAGAGGGCTAACAAAGGGGGGATTGTAGCGACAGCCTGATAAACATCAGCCAGGCAAATTGTCTTCTCTGACTTCATTATGGGATGCAGCTGCCAGCAAGCAGAGGAGTTTGCAGTGCTGAAAAGTCACGTCAACGAGATGATTAGGAGGGGGACTTTCCAAATCGCACCAAAAGGAACCATTTGAGGAGTCAAACAGGCCAGATTCGGATATAAGCTAAGAAAATTCAGAAAAAACATGTCCTGAAAAACAACTTCAGTCCAGGGATGGCTTAGGAAGAAGGAAAAAACCATAAGCCATCTAGCTAGCTAGGAGCTCTTGTCATGCTCACCACCATTGTATCTGAGCCTCTAGTGAGCAGGAAGTCAAGATTTAAACCAAACAGATCACAGAGTGCACGTATTAGGGAGTCAGTGTCCACCAATCGATAGGGCCCTGGGACTCAGAAAATCTGACTTTTATTCCTGGCTCTGTCACTAGCCTCCTAGCCAGTGATGCCACCTCTTTGTGCCTCAGTTTACCCATTGCCAAATTTAGGGTAATGCTACTTGCCTCCTTTGGAAAGCACTTTATAAAGATCTGCAGACAAAAAGCACTATTTGAGAACTAGGGCCCAGATACACAAAGTTATTTAGGCTCCTAATGTCCACTGATTTCAGTAGAAGTGAGGAGCCTAAATACCTTTGTGAATGTGGGCCTAGGTGTTTATATATATATAGACCAAAATGTGATAGGCACTTTACAGACACAGCATGAGATGGTCCCTGCCTCAAAGAACTTATCTGAACAGTGGATCCTCATGACCAAGCAGAGCTCAGATGGTGCATTCTATTATGTCTCCAGTTATAGAACTGGTAATGCCACCTAACGCTAAGGTTCCCCAATATTTTCTATTAAAAGACTCTGTTTTCAGTTGCTTAACTTATAACTTTGCCAAACTAACCATTTTGCCTGAAGTTTTCCATGCTGGGTGTCTGCCTCAGGCACTATTATTTCGGAAAGTTTAATTAAAAAAAAAAGTACAGCCGTTTCCAAGAACAAGATTAGGGAAAAACACTGTTTGGCCCATGTAAAATTATTACAGCTGTTTCACTGAGAAGCTCTATCACCCCCATGCTTTCGAGCAGGGACTTGGAATTTAGAAGGAGGACTCCCTGGTTTCGAGGATATGGCCTTGGCTTTCCCTGTGAAAACCTGCCCAAATTTTGCCATGTTGTAAGCCTCAGAAAAATCTCAGTTTGCACATGCTCAGTACAGGTTTGTTAAAGTTTGGCAGCTAAATTCTTGACTCAGCCCATGGGTGTGTATGCATTATACACCATTATAACGGTCTTTAATTCTTGATCACACGCTATTTCTGCTACAGCACCCCTGCCTTACTCAATGTGCAGGATGAATGGCGCTCAGGGAACCCACAAAAGAATGGGAAGGCAAAGCCAGCCTCTACTCTTCCACACAACACCACGTACTGCAACTACTGTCCACAATAGCCCATGCACCGCCATCTTAAATCTGCCCCCTTCACACATGCTTCTCCATCCTTCTTCAACAAACCACCCACTTCCAACATGATAGGTTGTGGATGTCCCAGATAATGGTGTGTTGTGTTGGAAGGCGGTTGTTTGAGATTCCCGGCACGAGGGCTTCCACCAATCACAACCTGGCAGTCTGGCAGGGTGAACACAAGTCCCAAATCATTCAGGGGTTTATAGGTCCAAGCCAACACTTTACCAACCAAACAGTGGTGGGGGAGAAGAGCTATTGAAGGGCACCGTCTGTAATAAGGATCAGAAATAAACTGTGTTATCGTGAAGTCCCTGCCCCCAACCCACGGAAGAAGCCATTCACACAGAGCGATGTGGAGCTGAGAAAGAGGGTGAAGAACATTTGAGAAGAACTTCACAAATGGGAAAAACCCACCCCGCCTTCCTGGGTGAGTCAGTGAATCACAGAAAATTAGGATTGGAAGAGACCTCAGGAGGTCATCTAGTCCAACTTCCTGCTCAAAGCAGGACCAACTCCAACTAAATCATCCCAGCCAGGGCTTTGTCAAGCCTAACCTTAAAAGCCTCTAAGGATGGAGATTCCCCTCTCTAGGTAACCCATTCCAGTGCTTCACCACCCTCTTAGTGAAATAGTGTTTCCTAATATCCAACCTAAACCTCCCCCACTGAAACTTGAGACCATTGCTCCTTGTTCTGTCATCTGCCATCACTGAGCACAGGCTAGATCCATCCTCTTTGGACGCCCCTTCAGGTACTTCAAGGCTGCTGTCAAATCCCCTCTCCCACCCACCCCCCCACTCTTCTCTTCTGCAAACTAAATAATCCCAGTTCCCTCAGCCACTCCTCATAATTCATGTGTCCCAGCCCCCTGATCATTTTTGTTGCCCTTTGCTGGACTCTCTCCTATTTGTCCACATCCTTTCTGTTGTGGGGGCCCAAAACTGGATGCAATACTCCAGATGTGGCCTCACCAGTGCCGAATAGAGGGGAACAATCACTTTCCTCAATCTGCTGGCAACGCTCCTATAAATGCAGCCCAATATGCCATTAGCCTTCTTGGCAACAAGGGCCCACTGCTGACTCATACCCAGCTTCTCGTCCACTATAATCCCCAGGTCCTTTTCTGCAGAACTGCCCCTTAGCCAGTCGGTCCCCAGACTGTAGCAGTCCCCTCTGCCCTCACTCCAGGATATTCTCCTACTACAATATACTTCCCAGTTCACCTTTTACTGACGGGGGTTTCCCTCAATTCCCTAGAGCCACTCTGAGAAATTCCTCTTCCCACAAGAGGCTAGATTGTGCCATTGATCTCACAGGCCTGCACAGAAGGGGCTTTGCAGGGGAAGATTTGTCAAGGCTTGTCTGTCTTCACTGCAACAGTGCGAGTCAGTTCTCTCCAGCTATGCCATGGGAGTTAGCCTGGCTTGAGCGAGAGCAGCCGTACTGTGAACCCACACCAGGGCTAGATGGAGTGACTGGACAAGTGGCTGATGAGTTGTGGTTATAACTGCAGCTGTTGCATCCTCATGGCATAACTTCACTGCAGCGTCAGCAGCACTGACACGGCCACTGGGAGTTGGTTTCCCAGCCTGCAGCGACAGACGCATGCTAGCAGGGCTCAGGCTAGTGCAACATTGACAGACTCCAGTCGTCGGCAAGCAGGATTGAACCTGGAACCTCTGGGGCTTAGTGCATGAGCCTCTACCATATGCGCTGAAAGCCAACGGGCTGTTAGCTGAGGCTGTAGAGCAGACCAGAGCCAGCTCTAGGATTTTTGCCACTCCAAGCAAAAAAAATTTTGGCTCCCTCCCCTCTTTTTTTGTGCCTCCTAGCCCTTCCGAATCCCTTCCCCAAGTCCTCAACCCCGCCTCATCCCCCAGGCGTGCTGCATTTCCCCCCCATTGCATGCTGGGGGACCCCGTGACCTCCCGCCCTAGCTCACCTCCGTTCTGTCTGCTCCCCTGGGTGCACTGCCGTTCCACTTCTCCCTCCTCCCTCTCAGGGCGCAGTTCAGGAAGCAGGCAGAACGGAGGTGAGTTAGGGTGGTGGGGCGCAGGAAGTAACAGGGGGTGGAGGAACTGTTCCCCTCTCCAGCTCACCTCCGCTCCACCACCACTGCCTCCCCCGAACACCAGCCACTCAGCTTCTCCTCCCTCCCTCCCTCGCAGCCATGCTGTGCGAAACAGCTGTTTCACGCATGGCAAGCCTGGGAGGGAGGGGGGAGAAGTGAAGCGGCAGCGGTGTGCTCAGCGGAGCAGGCGGAGGTGGAGCAGAGGAGAGTAGGGGCGGCAAGCTGGGGCAGAGGGGGCACTTTTTCCCCATGCCCCAGAGTCGGCACCTATGATGGCCAGCACCAGAATGCCAACTCTAGAAATATGCCGCCTCAAGCACCTGCTTATTTTGCTGGTGCCTGGAGCTGGCCCTGGAGCGGACTCATTAACCTCTAACCCCTGGTATAGACAGTACTGTGTGACCGGGTGAACTTCTTCCAGCAACATAGCTCCCGACTGGCGGGGAAGTGGGTTACCTACAACCACAGAAGAAGCTCTTCCGTCAGCGTAATAGTGTCTTCACCAAAGTGCTACCACTGTGCCATTGCACCAGTGCTGATACAGCTGTGCCACTGTTGCACCATACATGAAGACAAGCCCTTAGGGCAGAAAACCCGACCTTAGATCCAGGGATCAAGTGGGCTTGAGAGCCCAAGCTACTGCCCAAGCCAGTGTATACCCAGCTATTTTCAGTGCGCTAGCTCAGGCCCCGATTGTGCGAGTCTGTCCAGCCGGGCTGGGAGGCTCGCTGCCAGCCGCAGCATAGACGTACCCCTTGAGGCCAAAAAAACTTGAGTTTAAAGCACTACTTAACTCCAGCTAGATATTTGTGTGTGCATGTCTGGTTAGGGCCAAAGCTTGAGCTAACATTGCAGTGAAGACCAGGCTGTGGTATTGGGAACTATGCCTTTAAGGGCTGAGCTTCCCAGATGCAGGGTCTGGGTGAGGCGCTGTGAAGCACTTGTTAGGCACAGCCCACTAGAACCAGACACAGAACAAAGCTGACCCCTGGCAGGCTCCTTAAGCACTGAAGCTCAGGCTTGGTCTACACGGGGGGGAATCGATCTCTGATACGCAACTTCAGATATGAGAATAGCGTAGCTGAAGTCGACGTATCTTAGATCGAATTAAAATCACTTACTTTGCGTCCTCGGGGCACGGGATCAACGGGCACCACTCCCCCGTCGACTTTGCCTCCACCTCTCACCGAGCTGGAGTTCAGCAGTCCACGGGAGAGCGATCGGGGATCTATTTATCATGTCTACACTGCACGCGATAAATCGATCCCCGATAGATCGATCTCCACCTGCCAATCCAGCGGGTACTGTAGACGTACCTTCAGATCCTCAAAGGTATTTCGACTCCTAGCTTCCATTGAAATCAGTGGGCATTAGGAGTCTGTATACCTCTGAGGGCCTGGCCTGAGTGATCATTGAGCACCACAAAGCCCTTGGTCGCAGCACTTTGATGGTCCTTATCACTATAGTATCTGAACCTGCTCATTGATTGATTGAACCATCACAGCAAGCTCGGCAGGCAGAGAGCTACTTTCCCCCTCATCCGTAGATTTCAGCCTGAGGCATAGAGCAGATTAAATGACTTGTGCACAGAATCAGTGACAAATCCAGGAATCAAATGCAGGTCTCTTAAGTGCCAGTCCAGAGCCCTGTCCCCTAGCCCATCCTCCCTACAGCTGTGGTACCACCAGGGTTTCCACGAGTGCCTCACTGGAGAAAAGGGTTTTGTGCTGGCCAAAAACTGTTTAATGGCCTCTGCACCGGCAGCTGTGTGTTAATATCAGGGACTCTGAATCCAGACATCAAGTGGCCCAGACATCAGATACCAACCACTGACAATAAAAGTAGGGATTTCAAAACCCTTCATTGAGGAACACAAAGGGGCTTCTACACTAGCTCTGAACAACTTTTAATATCCAGTAGCAACGGGTGGGTCTCGCAGCCAGGCATCATGGTCTACTGGCAACAGAGATGGGCCTTGATTCAAGGAATGTGGTTTCTATTCCTGGCTTTGCCACTGACTCGCTTTGTAGTCTTGTGTTGCAAAGGTGGCTTCTCACTTGTGGGCCCCGGCTCTGGGGTCTGTCAGTTTACTGCAGACCCTAGTGTCCTTTCCATAGGTTGGGAAGGGCCCATCTTGGGCTGGATGGGTTTCCTGAGTTGGGCTGTAAGATTTTGTAATCAAATAATGGCTGTTAGGACGGTAGCGCTCCAAGTAAAATGTTCTCTCGTGGGTGGATTGCTCTGAATTATTAAGTAACTAGGGGAGAAGTAAACTCTTCGGGTTCATTCTTGCCATTAAAAACCTATAACAAGCAGAGAGAATGCCCTGCTGTTCCACTCCTCTTATTGCAGTGAGGCAAGACATTAAGTGAGCCCATGGATTTTAAATTAAATGTCAAATCTCATTTGGCACGGAAGCACAGACATGTGTGTGGCTGCATTATGAGAAAATTTGACAGCTCAGCTGTTTGTGTCAAACCAGCTTATGGGTGAGCTTCTTCCATATGAATTTATCATTCTCCTGGCTCAATGCCATGCCAAGGCCTGTTCCAGAAAAGGCAAAAACCCAGAACCATCTTTAACGAGTAAGGTCTTGAAAGATCTCCTCTCCCCCGGTAACAAAGGTATCTGGTGTTATGCAGAGTTAGGGAGAGACTGCCTCCACAGAGACTATTGCTAACTCCTTGCAAAGAGAATTAGTGTTTGTTTAAATGAATACTTAGTTCGTGGCAGACTGGAGTGTAAATCTATCCCTCACTCGCCTGCCACGCATTAAGTGTCCATGTGACCCTGCACTGAGTGCACTTTGATGAACACCCATTTCAACGCAGCGTAGATCAAATCACTCATGGGACTTTTCAGTGCATGGCATGAGGGTCCCCAGGCAGGCTAGTGCAGGGTAGATTTACACCTCAGCTTGCCGCAGCTTACCTGTTTGTCTAGACAAGTCTTAAAATTGCTCAGGGACATCTTCATTAGCTACAGATCATTTTCCCATTAAGTCATGGGTTCAAACACACCTCTACCTGGGTGGTCTCAGCCCAGTTTCCATTGGACAATGGTCCGTGGCATTAAAATCACCACCGCCGATGGCGCTGGGGAGCGTTCAGTGAAAATGAATGAGGGCAAATTCAACCCTGACCAAAGGAAATACTTTGCACCACAATGCTGTTAGCCTGTGGAACTCATGGCATACAGAAAACTGCCTGCTGATAACAACTAGACGGATGGCCAAGTGGGAGTATTCTTCTGACCCTGGCTCCTCCATACCCTCCACCCAGGTCCGTATTTGCCCCTAGGGATGGTTTGACTTCTATATCTATGGTGAACAGCTCCAGTCAGGCCAGTGGGGCTGTGCATGGGGTGGGGGGGGAAATTCTGTGCCTGCCCGAGGTTTGCCGTTTGAGGGCAATCCCTGCCCTGGCTCCCCCAAACTATTCCCACGTGTTTGCCTCACCCACCTGAAACATCTTGTCTTTTAGTCTGTAAGCTCTTTGGGCTATGGACTGTCATTTATTCCGTGTCCCATACAGTGGGACCTAGGCTTCAAGGCACTACCCCCATATAAATGTTTAATAGTAAGTGCCATGAGACATTACTGAGGCCAAGAGCCTAGCAAGAGCCAAAAGGGGATTTGACATTTATAAGGATAACAAGAATAACCAGAGATGTAAGAACAAATATTTCAAAATAGCTAAGAGTTTGGGAAGGTGCCATCAACCCTCATGCTTCAGGGCAATAAACCAAGCTCTAACAATTGGGGGTCAGGAGGCAATTTTCCTTGCGAGTAGGTTATTCTATAGCTACCTACTGCAGGGTTTCTGTCAACTTCCACTGAAGCATCTGGTATTGGGCATTTTGGTGAGTGGATACTGGGCTAGATGGACCCTGCGTCTGATCCAGGCTGCCAGCGCCTATGTTCCTGTGTGATAACTAGGCCCCTTGTAGGCATTCTCAGAACAGAAGCCAAGAGCTGAACAGACCATAGAGAGCAGACTGCCCTCTGCCTTCTCCAGGTAAGGCCTGAGGAGGAGGCTTGTTGTGCCTGTGCTGTGGAGGAACAGAGGACTTTGCTCCAGCCACTAGGCACAACCACCTATGTCCCAGTCTCTGACAGGCACTGACCTTGGTCAGGGCCCACATCCCCTGTTAATCCCTTTTCCTCGGTGAGTCTCTGAGCCCAAAGGCTTTGCATGCCTTTCCCCAAAGGTTTTCCTGCCACTTTTCATCATTACCCAAACATATTTCTTTTCTCACGGTGGAATTCCTCCTTTGCAGCCCACAAACGCCTCCTCCTCCACCACCCTGCAGGACAGTCCCAGCACTGCACCTGGAACAGCCCCTTCATCCCAGTGGGAACCCACTGCTGTGTCAGACACCACATTATGATTTCCCCACGGGAGAGGCTGAGCTGCCAGGAGGAAACCCTTTTCCCGAGCACAAATGTCTCTAATACCAGCACAGGGAATCCAAAACAATGATAGGACGAAGCTTGTTTCTTGCTATAGAAATGTTCTTATGGGGGGCAGGGAGGATAAGATGCCTGGGTTCCGTTCCTGGCTCTGCTACCAACTTGCAGTGTGACTGTAGGCAACTCACTTCACTCCGTTCTGCCTCAGTTTACCTATCAGTAAAATGCCAACAGTCAGTATTAACATGTTTATCTTTTATAGTAACAGTCCTCTATAAGGAGTGTGGAGAGGCCATTGCACTGGGACCCAGGAGGCCTGGATTCTTTTCCTGCCTTCGCCATTGACCTGCTGTCTGACCTTGGGGAAAGTCACTTCACCTGTTTCCCTTCTCAATCTTGTCTAGTTAGATTGTTAGCAGCTTGAGGCAAGGATTATCTCTTGCTCCTTGTCTTTGCAAGGCCTAGCATGATGAGGGCCCTGATTTCACCCAGAGCCTGCAGATACTATTGTAATATCCATAAAAATCATTCTTACCTATTGTGCTTTCTCACAATGGTGTGAGGCTGAACTCATCCGTCTTTGTAAAGTGCTGTGAGACATTCGGGTGAAAGGCCCTTTGTAGGCTCCTCAAGTGCCACTGTCCCATTTTAAGGCAAGTCCAGTTTGAATCCTGAGCTTTTTGGCCCTGCCTGGAATTCATAGGTTCTAAGGGAAGAGGGGACCATCATGATCATCTAGTCTGACTTCCTGCATAAGGCCATAGGACTTCCATGAATTAATCTGGAATTGAACTAGATCATTTCTTTTAGATGCCAAAGTATGTTAATTCTTCAGGGGCTGGTCCCTGGTAAAGGTCCATTAAGGGGTTACCAACCATGCCAGTCTACTCAATCCAGCCCCACAATTTCAAGTGTGCGCTCTTGGATTCAGACAGACAGTTGTTCACAGTTTGTTGCTTCAGAAGCAAAAAAATTAGATCCACCGAGTTTCCCAGGAGCTGGCTCTTGTGCTTTGGAAAAGTAAATTTGCTTTGCAAGGAGCCTTAAAATGTTCACTTCAGGATGAAGAGAATAGACCCAACTAGTTTACACAAATAGCAAGAGAACAGGCTTGTCACATTCCACACATGCTTCTCCCATTTCATGAAGGGTTTTCAGAAGAAATCCAACACAGACACCTCCCATTCCACGTTTATCCCATGGGTCCATTTAGACAAATTTGTCTGGGCAGATTTCATTTTCGAGGCCAAGCTTTCTGCCCCTTCCTCCTTCCTACAACAGAAGGGAGAAATTTCATTTCCACCCACAAGTCATTTAGACCCGTGGGAATCTAAACCTCTTCTGTAATGATTATTTAATAGTGAGGTGGCTCCAATGAGGATCAGGCCCCATTATGCTAGGTTGTGTGCAAACACAGAGACAGACATGTGCTCTTCCTCAAGGAGCGTATGTAACGACACTTCACATGAGTCGTCAGCATTGTTTGAATGCGTATACACTCCCAAACTGAAACTACTGTAACCCACGCTGCCTGGCTCCCAAGGATGAACAAGCAAAATGATTCTATACATCTGCTTGTACAGGGGTTCGCTCACAGAAGGAGTACCTCCTTATGGCCAGGCATGGCATAGCGGCTGTCTCCCCCATGACTCCCTCTGCCATCATTGTAGACCCTCTTCCCGCAACTTGGCCCTCTGGCCAGGTCACTCTTTAGTCCACCCTCTTCCGGGATAACAGAGCCTAACCAAGCTATAATCTGGTGACCTTATATCAGGTCTTTCATTTGTCTCTGGGCTCCATGGTCCATACACCCTTTACTTCGGAGAGTTTCACCCCATCTTTCTCGTCGGCTGATAGGGGAAACCAGGTCCTTCCTCTACTCTGGGTTCCAGTCCAGAGAACCTGTAGCTGTCATCAAAAATCTACTCCCTGGGCCACTTCCTATCTGTTCTATCCCACCAGAGGGCGACTGGAGTCTCTCTCCTTGCAGCCTCCTTCTGCTGCAAACTTCCTGGCTTTATGCTGACCAACCTGCCCCTGCCCAATTTGATGCCATGATCAATTAAGCCTGGCTTTCCCTCCAGGTGCAGCCAGATAACAAAACTACTTCTCAGGATCACTTTAACACCTTCAAGGCCCCGTGGTGTACATCCCCATCACTCCGCTGTATATGGATCATCAGTAGTTTGAAAATAGAACCTCCCACATGAGTGGAATGAAGGGCCCAATAGTTAGGACATCAGCGGAGACCTGGGGTTGATTCCCCGCCCCACCACATGCTTCCTGTGTGACCTTGGGAAAGTCTATCCTGGGAGACAGTGACTCTGAAAAAAGATCTGGGGGTCATGGTACATAATCAGCTGAACATGAGCTCCCAGTGCAACACTCTGGCCAAAAGTGATCCATGGATGCATAAACAAAGGAATCACGAGTAAGAGTAGAGGAGTTATGTTACCCCTACAACTGCAGCTGGAATACTGTGCCCAGTTCTGGTGCCCACAATTCAAAAAGAATGTTAGATATATTGGAGCAGGTTCAGAGAAGAAACATGAGAATGATTAAAGGATTAGAAAACCTGCATTACAGTGAAAGACACCAGGAGTTCAATCTAGTGAGCTTAACAAAGAGGAGGTTAACAGGTGATTTGATCACAGTCTATAAATACCTACATGGGGAACAAATATCTAATAATGGGCTTATCAATCTAGCAGAGAAAGGTCTAACATGGTCCAGTGACTTGAATCTGAAACTAGGCAAATTCAGACTGGAAATGCAACATACATTTTTAACGGTGAGTAATTAACCATTGGAACAATTTACCAAGCATCATGATGAATTCTCCATCACTGACCACTTTTAAATCAAGTTGGATGCTTTCCTAAAATATCTGCTTTAGGAATTATTTGGGGGGATCTTCTCTGGCCTGTGTTATACAGAAGGTCACAATGGTCCCTTCAGGCCTTAGAATGTATGAAAAGTCACTTAGTCTCTCTGTGCCTCAGTTCTCCCTCAGTAAAATGGGAATAATAGCACAGTGGTAGTGATGATAAATAAATACACTGAGGTGCTCTCATACTCCACTAATGCAGGCCATAATATGTCTGTAAGATAGCACTACAGAATGGAGCTCTACCTCCATTAGCAGTAGTTGATTGTTATCCGCTATTAACTGGAGCACAACACACTCTGCTAATGTTACACTCATAGTCTCCACCCCTAATCCTGCAGCCTTGAGGAGCTGCACTGATTTTCATTGAAGGTCTGTTTATGTGGATTTGATTGCAGGATCATGGCCTAAGAAACCAAAGTGGTGATTGTCTGTGCTGCCTTCTCAGCTTTTACAAATCAAGAGCACAATCCTGCTTCCGCTGAAGTCAATGGCAAAACTCCCATTCACTGGAGAGGGACCTGGAGCAGGGTGGAGAAATAGACGTGTGCACGGCGTAAGGAGTAAGAAGAAAAAACAGAAGGTAGATCAGATAAGGCACATTCCATGGCATACATTACTGAGATGACTGCACATCACTGCAATAATGCCCATACTTGACAGGAGAGCATTACAAATCCACTTGATTTATAGTTATGCAGGGGGATTCAGAGAGAGGCTGATAAGGGTATTTCCCCACTTACTCTCTCCTGCCTCTGAATTAACTTGAGGGACAATGTGCTTAAGTGTCGCATAAGAAAAATGGGAAGCTGATCTACCGATAAGAAGCGTTCCATGTGAGAAATGCAAACTCAGGGCATGTGTATCACTCATCGTCTATTTACCAGCCAGCTGGGTGCGCTTGCTTAAGCAATTATGTGCAACTGTAGAGTTACCACCACGAGATAAGGCATAAAATTGAAGTACATTTGAAATCAGACCCTCACTTCATTCTAGCTCATGCTCCTCCAGTCCTGTCTTTCTTGGCTTCCTGATAGCAAGTGTGAAGCACTGGGGAGAAGGAGGAGTCGATAATAACTTGTTTTCAATCCCTCCTCTGTGATGGTTGTTTCACTTGTGAGTCTATTCCTTCCTCTTCCACCTCCCTGAGGCCCCTTGACTTCAACACTTCTCATGTCTCATGGTCCTTTCCGTTCCGCTGTATCTATTATTCTATTCACCTTACATTTGTGCAACAACTTTCGTTGCCAAGGAGCACCAAGGGCTTTACATCTTCATAGATTCCAAGGCCAGAAGGGATCACTCTGATCACTTCACTGACCTCCTGTATAACACAGGCCACGGAACTTCCCCCAAATAATTCCCAACTCTTTTGGAAAACCATCCCGTCTTGATTTAAAAAGTGTCAGTGATGGAGACTCCATCAGAGCCTTATAAATTGTTCCAATGGTTAATTAGCCTCACTGTTAAAAATGTATGGCTTATTCTAGTCTGGATTTGTCTAGGTTCAGCGTCCTGCCATTGGGCCATGTTAGACCTTTTTCTGCTACACTAAAGAGCCCATTATCCCCATGCACAGTGCTTAATTTGTTCCGGGGCTTGCTAGGGCTTGAAAGGATCAAAATTCAATAATACCTTATTACATTACCTCTTATATACCAGTTTCCATCAGTAGGTCTCAAAACTCTTGACAAGCAAGGTCAGTATCATTATCCCCATTTTACAGATGGGGAAGCTGAGACACAGAATGAAGAAATGCCTACTTGTCGCCCAATGGGTCAGTGGCAGAGTCAAAAATAGTACCCAGCTGTTCCAGTCAAGTGCTCCAGCCACTAGACCACACTGCCTCCCTGTGTAATCAACTGGATCTGAATTTGAGCTTGATGTAGGAATCACTGAATGGAATTCTCTAACCTGTGTTATGCAGAAGAAGGTCAGATTAGATGACCATCCTGGTCCCTCAAACTGCAGAGGGAATTCTAGGAGGCAGAATGCAGCTACCCAAATTAGAACTCAATCAGGACAATGGGGTTAACCCCATTAGTCTTGAAAAAATATATTATCTCTATCCTGTAAGGGGTCTTTACTGCCTTGTTAGTCTCATCATGAGATGACACCTCAGGCAGCACATTGCCCTTAAGCCTATGCTCAGGCACTGTTATGGTGTGGACAAGAAAAGCAGTGCGACCTTGTGGCTAGAGCACTAGACTGGGACTCAGGGCACCTGGGTTCTAGTTTTGACTCTGGTCTGCTGGATGAACTTGGGCAAATCATGTCTTCTTGTGCCTCAGTTTCCCTATCGGTAAAACAGGGCTAATGATACTGACCTCCCTTTGCCAAGTGCTTTGAGATCTGCTGATGAAAAGTGCCCTGGAAGAGCTGGGTATGATTACTGCTAAATAACCATCGCTATTCTCTGCAACACCTTGGGTGTTCCTTTAAGGTCTCCCAGCCCAATAGTGACTAGACCTGACTCCGCTTTGCCTGAGGCATTGCAATTATCAGCTAAAACTGCTACCTTTGGTTTTCTTGCTATCACACAGACATACCAAGCCACTTACTTTTACCTTTGTCCACCTCAGACATGGAGTTTCCTGACTTGCTGCTTGTTTATGCATGTTTCCTCTTTCAGTCATGACTCAAGTCTCAGGTATTTCAGATTGGGTCATTGCTAGCGGAGCCACCTCACCAGCTTGAAAGACACACAACCACTTTTGAAGCAGTAAATTAAGCGCACGCTCAAAATGTCTTACCCTTGGGCTACTGCGCACTGTAATATCGTGGTTCTGTTTTCATTAAAAAGGTCTGAGACGTCTGGAACGCTTGGGTCTGTGTTGAATGGGGGGGAGGGGGAGGGGGATGGACGGGTGTCCTCATCTGTCTGAACATGTACATATCCATCAAGGGCACGTGGCCAGAATAATACAATGGGCAAAGCCGAACTGGGTGGGAATTGTCCATGTCCGCTATTCGCTCTCTTTCCAAACGCTGCTCGTAGCCCTCTGCACTTTGTTAGCCTTTTTTGTCTCAGGATCTTAAAATACTTTTTAGGATCTCAAAGTACTTTACACACATGACTGAATTTAGCCTCGCAACAGCACTCTGAAGAAAAAGGATCCTCATACCAGTTCTACAGGCCGGTAAGCTGGAGCTCAGACGTCCCGATCCAGCAAAGCACTTTGAGCACAGGCTTCATTTAAATGGAACAATTTGTGCTTTGCAGGAGCAGGGCACATGTGCAGAAATGGGCCCAAGGCACAGAAGTTGGATCCAGAGCTGAACTTTGAACCCCAGAGGTCAGGGCAGGTTTTTGGATCAACCCATCAGACATGAAGGGACAAGCTGAAAAATTCAGCTCCAGTTCTGGATACAAAGTCTTTCTGCTCGGAGTTTAGAAGAGGCTGTTAGGAGCTGGATTTAGTTTGGGCTCACCTCTATTCAAAGTACATGTCCAGGGTCATGGTGTGAGTCAGGGGCGGAGCCACAAAGAGATGCCAAGAGCATTAACTCTGAGCCCCTTGTACATACCCCTCTGTAACACCATCTCAACATGGAGTTAACAAAAAGATGCATTCAATGACCAATAAAAATGGGCATCAGAATAAGGATAGGGCTTTACCTGGGGTTTCCCCTTTTGTGGACACAATCGACATCACTGGTCACTGGCTTGCTGAATTTCAAACTAAGTCCGCGGTGCAAATTATGCTATGGGTCTAGATTCGCCAGCTGTGGGGAGATTACTTGATAGTTTAAAGGGAGGAAGGATGGTCCAGTGGTTAGGGTGTTAACTGGAGATTTGGGTTCAATTCCTGGCTGTGCTACAAGCTTCCTATGTGACCTTGAGCAAGCCACTTAGCCTCACTGTGCTGTGGTTTCCTATCTGTACAATGAGGTTATTAGCCAAGGCTGTCGGAGGGGGGCAAATGGGACAATTTGCCCCAGGCCCCCACGAGAATATAGTATTGAAACTTTTTTTTTATGGAAGGGTCCCCCAAATTGCTTTGCCCCAGGCCCCCTGAATCCTCTGGGCGGCCCTGATATTAGCAGATGGGTTGTGAGGATAAATATATTAAAGCTTGTGAAGTGTTTTGAGATCAACTGATGAAAAGTGCTATTTAAGAAACAGGTATTACAGTCCATGTTTTAAAGGGTTTATACTGACTGGCTCTGCATGTCATCCCAGATGACATGTCTGTGATGGAGAGGCCACTAGTTCCCCAGAATAACAGACTATGTCTATAGAGTGAGGACATTTCATTATGATCTCTATCACTTGCACTGCAGTAGAGACCCTCACTGCAAGTGCTAGCTAGATCGATATAAGCCAGAATTCCACTGATCTGAGCATCTGCACCAAAGCTGCACCAGCTTGACTAAACTGATTTTAAAACACACCTGTAATTAAGCCAGCACAACTCTGTGTGTAGAACGAGCCTCAGTGTAAGGCAAGATGAAACAAACCGATGGGTGGAGCCCAAGGGGATAGGGAGAAAATTAGAAATGGGCACAGTACAGCAGCTGCCTAACTATCTAGTAATAATGTATACTTTCATGCAAGGATCCCCAAGCACTTTGAAAACACCATTTATGCTCCCACCCTGTGAGGAAGGCAGCTAATCTTGTACCTTCTAGATTGAGGCACACAGAGGTTAAGCAACTTGCTTAACTGAGTCAGTGCTTTGTCAAATATTAGTACAGCCCCTAGCACAATAGGACCCTGGCTCTAAGTGCCACCATCATGCAAATAATCAAACAATGACAATGCAGTGGCTTGAGTTAAATGTGAGAGTTCAACCCCCTAACTGCACTTGTTGTCTGGTCTATTGTCTCTAATGTGCTTTGGATCAGGCCCCTGGGTGTTTTAGCTTCAAAGAAAGCTGTGAGAGTAGGCTTTTGTTTGGGTGCCCATTCAACAAGCGCTCTGGGACCATTCAGAGTGATTGGCATTATGTAAATGGGATTATTACTGATAAACATCTTACAGACCTACCATGCCACCAGTCCATCCCAGCCAGGCACTATAGGAAAATACAGGACACACAGCCTACAAGTGGGATCCCATACAAGACAATGTGCCGGAACAGTTCTGTGTCTGCCAGCAGCTATGCAGCCTTAATATACAACAATGTACTCACTTGGCCCTTGTTGAGCTACTTGTCTATCACCATTTGCGCTTTAATCCCGAACCTTTGACCTTTCCTCATTATGCAGAAGAGGAGAAATTCGCATGTTAAGGCAACAAGGAAATGACCTGGATCCCGATCTTCCTGATCCTTATTCCTTTACAAGCCTGTCCCTCTGAAGTGTGAGCCTCAATCGATTGATCTCAGACTTCACCAGCCCTTGGGCCAGATGACGTCCTAGCACATGCTGGCTGGTGCTGCGGCTGCTGAATCATCTATTATCAATCAATAGCCCTCACTACCCAGCAGCTACATGGAGCTCTCTGTCTTGATGATTTAGGCAAACAGCCGGTTTCCTGCTCTATAAAATAGTTGAATTGTGATGAAGGTGGCTTAGTCTATGACCTCTTGATAGCAGCTACTAATCTGATGGCTGGCCCCAACTGTGGCTATGGACACTTCATGGCAAATTTTAGAGACACTTTCTCATACATCTGAAGAAGTGAGTAAGCTTATGCTCTAATAAATTTGTTAGTCTTTAAGGTGCCACAAGACTCCCCATTGATTCTCCTTAGAGACACTTTGGCCAATATCTTGTATCTCTTTCATTCTTCTCTTGACCTTTTTTTAATTTTTTTTTAATATCGCTAGAGATGTGCATAAAACAAGATATTTGAGCTTAGGTCTGTTTATGACATCATAATCACTGCTGCAATCAGCTTGTGATGTCACAAAGAAATGCATGACAGGCGGCTGTCAAAGGGGGAATGAGCAAAGAAGCAGATGAATTCACAAGGCACAAACATCCCAATTTCGAGATACAACAGGCCTTCGTCATCCCTGTTGTAGCTCCATCGATTTCAGTAGAGTTATCCCAAGAATGAATATCCCTTCCCCTACACACACACACACACACAATCCCTAAATACTGCATTAGTCTGAATTCCAAAGGGAGTCCTCATATTTAAAAATTCAGAACTTATATGGACTATATAGGGAGGAACAAGTTAACAAAACAAGGAGACATTTTCACTCCCGCTTGTCTGGGATCATTGCTCCATCTAGTGTTGAAAACATTCCCTTCACTGATAATGTTCCCTTTCCTCAGACAAACATTGCTATAGCCTGGAGTGTCACTGTTAAGGATGGACACATTTGGACAGAGTGAAAGGTAACCTGAACTACGGCTCCCAGTGCTGATCTTAACCTTAGCTGAGCCATATCTGAGGACTGAAAACTATAGTTGGCTTTTTTCCCCGGTTTATTTTTTTCATTCTTGTCAGCTCCTCCTTTCCAGAGGGCACAGGAAATGGCAGTGGCAGAATATTGCTGGAAGAACAGCCTTTTTTTCATCTCTTGCATGGCTGGGAGCAGTAGCAATCTCATAAGAAAGCTTATTTTTCTAAGATTTTCACCTGGTTTTGCAGACTTGGTAGCCCCTTAGAGAGTCTGAATGCAGTGGTGAGGCCGCTGGTGTGCTGGGACCACTGCCTGTCACAATGACCAATACTGTCTCGCTGTTTCCTTGGACTCCCCCATCCATCTGTATGCATCTGTTGTCTCTTGTCTTATACTTAGATTGTAAACTTCTTGGGGCAGGGTCATCTTTTTGTTCTGTGTTTGGACAACACCTAGTGCAGGGTGTCATGATCCATTATTCGAGCTCCTAGGCTCTATACAAATAACAACTTCTGAGGAGCACCCAGACTGAACTGAACCTTTGAAGGTTCTCCCATGACAGCCAAACTTACCCCCTTTCACGGCATCAGTGGATTCCTTTTTCCCCATGAAGATGGAAAAAAGGACTGGAGGAAAGAGGCCAATACGACTTCATTCTCCTGTGAAGCGCCAAATATTGTGAACGTTGAACCAAAGAATCCCCTTGTCCAGATTCAGTGTTTTCCTTTCCATATAACTCATAGATGTTAAGACCAGAAGGGGCCATAATGGGTATGTCTACACAGTGAGTGGCAGTGAGTCTCCAAGCCCAGCTTGACAGACTCGGGCTCCTGTGCTAAGAATAGCTATGCAGATGTCACGACTTGGGCTGGGATCATCAGCCCAAGCTGTGACATCTACACAGCTATTTTTAACATGAGCCCCATAACCCTGAGTCGATCAACCTGGGCTTGGAGGCTTACTGCTGCAGGCCGTGTGTAGACAGACCCTGTGAAGCCAGAAGGGCCCATAATATATGTTCTGAATCTATGCATCCTACCATATATGCATCCTTCGATATGCTGTCACATTCTTAATGCTGTTCCTGAAGCTATTCATTGACATAAGGCCATCATACCTAGGGACACTCCTCTGTCCTTTCAGTTAACTTTATTGCTTCCAGACTGATAGCTCTCTGGAGAATAAATGGTGCCCCCTATTTATCCACAAAGCAGGGAACAAAGGCTATTTTCCTCATAGCGTCTTCCAGTGGCCGACGCGTCTTCCAGGTAAGGACCTCAAAGTAGTCAACAAGCAATGAATGAATGCAGCCTCACAACTAGATTTGACTGAGAAATGAGTGTCTTCCCCCATCAAAAAAACCTTGAAACCCAAAAATCAAATATTTTTGAGGAAAGCCAACACTTTTCATTAACTTGAAAACCCAATTTTCCATTGAAAAAACAGTTTGACAGAAAATTGTTGACCAGCCCTCTTCATAACTAAGTTTGGAAATGCAGAGCTGAACCAAAAATAACACTTAGTCTGAAGGACTGAATAAGCTTGAGGCTTCTGCTTTCGAAGGCCGCAGCGCCTAGATCTCAGGATCCTCAGAGAATCGTTCTGAGGCAACGAGTGGCGTGGTCTCGTTTGTTGTTAGCATTGAAGGTTTGACTTTTCCAAGCACTTCTTAGGTGGCACTGGAGCTTTTTGAATATACAACAGCAGAGGCACATGCAGACTTGACTGCTGAGCCATCCTCCTCTGCCCTGCAGGCAGGAGACACAGAGAGAGAGAGACACACCAGCACAATCTGTGATATCTGGATTCCTGACATGGTTCATGCGGGGGCTGATCCCCATACAGGAGGCCAAAGCTTGCTCTACAAGCTGGAACGGATATTCCTCCCATCGGGCAACGGCTTATGAGAAACAATTTCGGCAACAGGTTCACACAAGAAATGTCCAGGATCCATTATATGTAACTCAGCCCACAGGCCTTGTCTACACTAGGAGAGCGACTGACAGTGTAAGCGTGTAAGCCCTCAGCCAGGAGCTCCAGAGGGAAAGAGCTCTCTACGCCCTCTCTTGCTGAAAAGGGGAAAGTGCAGCCATAGGGAGCTTCATTTGCATATGCCACCTATCTACAATTCCACTGACACTTGGGGAGTCACCACAATGACACATAAACTTGGATATTGGTGGGTAGTGGGCTCTCAGAGCCCCTCAGAGACAGAGGGGAAAGTGCTTTTATCTTGAAGCAAATATCCTTTAAGGGTCCTCGGTGCTCTGGGTTGTCTTCATATGGGGACTTCACAGTGAGGCAGGATGAAGGCTTTGCCATGTGCAACAACACGAAGAGTAACAGCAGCAGCAGAAGAGCTACCTGGACTCCAGCGAAGACCCACCTATGCAGTATGTTAATCAAGCTGAATCACAAAGCTGGGTGCGGGGGTATCACTGGTAGGTGGGACCAAGCAGACTGGACTGTAAAAGCAGCAGAGAATCCTGTGGCACCTTATAGACTAACAGACGTTTTGGAGCATGAGCTTTCATGGGTGAATACCCACTTCGTCGGATGCATGTAGTGGAAATTTCCAGGGGCAGGTATATATATGCTAGCAAGCAAGCTAGAGATAACGAGGTTAGTTCAATCAGGGAGGATGAGGCCCTGATTCTAGCAGCTGAGGTTGAAAACAAGAGAGGGAAACTGTTCTGCAGGTGGCGACGATTCACGTCCTTGTCCATCCTAGCCTGATGGTGTCCAATTTGCAGATGAACTGAAGTCTAGCCAGTTTCTCTTGAAGTCTGGTCCTGAAGTTTTTTGCTGCAGGATGGCCACCTTAAGCGTCTGCTATAATGTGGCCAGGCGAGATTTGAAGCTGCCTCCTACAGGTTTGTGATTGCCAATTCCTAATGTCTGATTTGTGTCCAGTTTATCCTTTCCCATAGAACTGTCCATTTGCCGATGTACATAGGCAGAGGAGCATGTGGCTGCATATGATGATGAATTACACTGGTGAGTGCATGTGATGAAGGCCTTGGGTGCAGGCCAAGCCCTCGCCACATACAACTCTGCAAACCTAACGTATTCTCACCAGCAACTGCACCACCGTACCAGCAGTCACTCCAGCTCAGAACCAACCAATGCAACAAAGCTGATTGCAACCTCTGCCCACATATCTACACGCAGCGACACCATCACAGGACCTAACCACCACCACACCATCAACCGGTCACTCACCTGCACATACACCAATGTAATATACGCCATCATATGCCAGCAATGCCCCTCTGCTTGTACACCGCCAACCTGCGCGCTATTCGGCCGGATAAGGGCACAAACTGAACAGTTCATCTTGGAAAGAAATGCAAATCAGCTAGAATGCTATAAAAAAACCTGTAGTTTGAGAGCACTTCAATCTCCACTGGCCCACATATAGCAAGACCTAAAGGTGGCCATCCTGCCAGCCAAAAAACTTCAGACCCAGACTTTCAAGAGAAACACTGCTGAGCTTCAGTTTCAATCCACAATTTGACACCATCAGCTCAGATTCGAAACAAGACTGTGAATGCTTGCCAATTCAAGAACCAGTTTTCCTCCTTGCGTTTTTCCAACATCTCAACTGCTAGAACAGGGCCTCATCCTCCCTGATTGAACTAACCTCGTTATCTCTAGCTTGCTTACTAGCATATATATACCTGCCCCTGGATATTTCCACTACATGCATCCGACGAAGTGGGTATTCACCCACAAAAAGCTCATGCTCCAAAACATCTGTTAGTCTATAAGGTGCCACAGGATTCTCTGCTGCTTTTACAGATCCAGACTAACACGGCTACCCCTCTGATACCAGACTGGATTGGAGACCGATTTTGCAGAGACACTTTGGACACCACTACGTGCTGCTCCAAGCCAGGAGTGGGGTTTGGTGGATGGATGAGATCATGTGGCCAAAGGACTATTTCCCATGGGACATTCTCATCAGTGACTGAGAAAGGAATTGGATGGATCCTTGCTAAAGTTACTCAAAGGAAAGCTATTTTACTTTGAATTTGCATATATATTCTGTTGCTGTGTTTTCCCAAGGTCATGGCTGGGTTCCTTTTCCCCTAAGAAAGATTCTCATTTGGACACGCCCTCATAGTGTGTGCAAGTGGGAAGGTTCAACCTTTTTAGGGCATCCCACAAGGGTACTTTTGGTTTCTCCAGGTTAATAAGTGGGGGCTCACGCTGGTTTCGTTATTTGCCACACAGGACCCTAGATATATTGAACCTGGCCCGTTTTGCTGCCATTAACCACCTGACATGGGTCATCAGCAGCTGGAATTGAGCCTCAGCTGTGTGGAGCTAAAACCAGGGCCTTTACTGACTGATGGTATGTCTACACTAACTGTACCAGGTTGCCTTACAGCCACATCTGTAAGTGGAAAGCTGAGAGCTCTACCAGGAGCCCAGCTGGTCCATGGGCTCCTAGCGGGCTGTTCCCCACTCCCCTCTGCTTCTCATTCCCCACTGGGAGCTGGGGGAAGCCACACAGAGCTTCTTGCCACCAGGAAGCAGGGTCCAGCTGCCCCAGCTTCTTGCCCCCATCCCTCCCACTCCCCTGCAAGAGCCTAGCAGCCTTGTCAATTTCATGGTTCACCTCTCAGGCATCTCACCCCGGGTTCCAGCTGGGAGCGGGATCTGAAGCCCCAGCTTCTTGCCTGGGCTCCCAGCTGGGATTGGGATCTGAAGCTGCCCAGGCTTCAGCTCCCAGCTGGGAGCTGGGTCCCAGCCGCCCAGCTCTCCAGGGGAGGGAGTTTTTATTGTCAATTTCATGGCTCCTACCCTGAAGTTGGCAAGACAGCTGATGTAAGGCATGCAGTGTCAACACAGACACAGCATCGCCCTAACTCCACCAACATATGCCTTACACCTTTCGTGGAGGTGGAGTTATGATGTCAGTGTAGTACGGTACTTACATCAGTGGGAGGAAGACTGTCATATAGACACTGACAGAATTAGGTCTGCATAAACTGCCTTATGCCAACCTAAGTGTGTAGCGAGGACCAGCCCTGAGCTCAAACATCCAGCCCTGCTAGCAGAAGCTGCAACAGTTCTATCTTTAGCCTTGTCACCATTTAAAGGGGACAGAGTCGGGGATGTGGGTGCCACATAGACCAGACACAAGAGACTTTTAGTATCAGTTGACCCCACCGATTGCCTCCTCTGGAATGCAGATACCACATATCCTGCTGCCGTCCCATCTGTCGGTCATATACCTGGAAGGCTGTCAAGGCTCATTGTAGCAAGGGGGCACCTCTCCCCCACGCTCCTGAAGGGAGCAGGCCAGAAACCCTGCGGTCCCGGGCAAAGGCCCGGCCGCCTATCCCCACCCCCCGGAAGTCAAGGGGCAGGACAGGAAGTATAAAGGCCCGGCCCCAGCCCTCAGTTAGGAGGAGGCTGCCGGAGAAGGCATATGCGAGGGCCTGAGCTCCTGCCGAGCCTAGCTTACCCCGCACCTGGTATCCGGAGGGGTACTGGCCTGACCTTCCCTGGGGCCAGTACCCAGGGCAGTCGGCGGAGCCCTCTGACGCTCGTCCTGGGGAGGACTGGACCGGACACCCCGGTACCCGGAGGACTGGACCAGACCGCCCGAATCCCGGGACCCGGAGGACTGGACCGGACCTCCCACCGCAGAGCTGGTTGAGGAACCCATGGTTTGGGAACCCGCGGACCACGCCGATGACGGGCAGGTACCCAGGGAGGGGGATATTGGAAGTAGCCCGGGGGCGGCTGACTATAGTCAGGCCGCAGAAGGCCCCGAGCCTATGGCCGTGTGTATCGGCCAGGATCCCTACTGACCACCCGGTCAGTGTGTTTCGGTGGGAGCCCTACTGATCGCCCTGTCAGTGCGTTTCGGCCAGGATCCCCACTGACCGCCTTAGCGGCAACCGCCGCTACCAGGGCCCCGGGCTGGAACGCAGCGGAGTGGGTGGGCCTGCGTTCCCCCTGCCACCCGTAACCGGCTGGCAGTATCCCCCTTCACCCACCGCTACAGCTACTTGTTGCTCTGCCCTGTTACCAAGGGCCAGAGCCCCCTGAACTACTTGTTGCTCTGCCCTGCCACACAGGGCCAGAGCCCCCTGAACTACTTGCTGCTCTGCCCTGCTACCAAGGGCCAGAGCCCCTAAACGGTTTACTGCTTTGCCCGGCCAAAAAGGGTCAGAGCCGCCTGACTGTTTGCGGCCCCGCCCGGCTTGAGGGCCCGGGGCAATAGACTCTGTTTGCTCCGCCCCAAGCTGAGCCTGTTTGGTTGCTGCCCTGCCCTGCCTGAGGGCGTGGCCTAGAGACTCTTACTGTTGCCTGAGCCCAGACTCTGTGTGGCCTACGTGTGTCATAAGTAGATAGGAAAGGGTTAATTTTCTTTTACCTGTAAGGGGTGGACAGGGGGGAATCAAGCACCTGACCAGAGGACCAATCAGAGAACTGGATTTTTTTTTTTTTTTAAAGTCTGGGAGGGAAAAGGAATCGGGGTGTCTTTTGTTTCTCCTGGCTATGGATTGAAACAGCTTTTCTGCTAACTCCAATCTTCTTTCTAATATTCTACTATCAAGTGTGAGTACAAAGGAAACCAAGCAATAGGCTGTTATGTGCTTTGGTTTGTATTTACATGGGTGTAATTGCTGGACTGGTTTAAATTGGCTATTTTTTGAATCAGACTGTGTATTCCTAATTCTTATAAGCAAGAGCCTGTAATTGACATCCTAATGCAGTGGGTTATATTTTTCTGTATTTTCTTTCTTTTTATATAAAGTTTCTTTTTAAAACCTGGTTGAGGTTTTTGGTTTTTCTCTGGTGAGGCTACAGGAAAGGGGAGTGGAAAATCTCTTTATGTTAGCTTTACTAGGTTTGAATGCATCGCCTCAGGGGGAGGGTGATTTCCCTCTTTGTTTTGCCTTCAAGGAGTTAAGTACTGCATCGCCCAGGCTCACCCAGGCAGGGAAGCTGGGGAGCAGATAACGAGGAGACAAGGGGGAGGAGCTTGTTTTCCCGTTTGAGATAGGGAGACCCGGGGGGGTCTGGGTCTTGGGTGTCCCCCAGGGAAAGGTTGGGGTGACTCGGGGTGACCAGGAGCCCTAAAATCCTGGTTGGTAGCAGCGAGATAAGAGCCAAGCTGGGTATAAGCTTGGGGAGAGTTTTATGTAAGCCCCAAATTTTGGATGCTAAGGTCCAGATTTGGGACAGAGGCTTTATCACAACGTGCTACACCCCACCGGAGTGGGGTGAGCCGGCGTGGCTCCCCTCCCCGCCCTGAGGGAAGGTTGAGCCCCGGTCACGCCCGACTACACTCATACAATAGCAAGTTGCGCTGCTTGTGCTTTCCTAACACTCCACAATAATACTTCTGGCTCAGGTATGCTTAAAAACACCTGAGACTAGCTAGCCAGAACTTTCGGAAGGAATACTTTCTGCTGGAAAATGCCGATTCCGCAAAAATCTAAATGCTTGGTAGGAAGGTATCCTTTTCATCAATGTTTTTCTATGAGAAATGAACAAAACGTTTTGTTTTGACTTTATCATTTCAACTATTATATTATTAAAGCTGAAATGATAAAGTAAAAATATCTTTTATTCAAGGGCAGCAGGTATCAAAGGCCAGAGCAGGCGAAGCCTCCTCTGACCCAGGCTGTGGCCCCGCCCATGTCCTGCCCCAAGGCCCTGCCCTCTCTCTCCCTCTATCCTCAAACCAGCAGTGGCTCAGCTCCAGCCAGTGGCCTGGAGCTCAGGCCCATCAGCAGCCAGGGGCAGCACTCAGGCTGCAGGGGGTGGGGGGGAGGAAGGAGTCAGGCCAGCGGCCCAGGGTGACACAGGGGCTAGCAGCTAGGCCCAGTGCTGGGGCTGGCTGGTGCAGCTGGGGCAGGCAGGCCAGGGCTCCTCTGGCCACAAGAGGTGGGGGTCTTAGGGCTCCTCTGGCCATGGGAGGGGAGTATCGGAGCTTCTCCAGCCGTGGGGGGGAGTGGCCACGAGGGGGCACAAGGCTCCAGGAGGTGGGCCCTCAGGTGGAAGGGGTGGGGCCAGTGGGCTAACCTCCCTGAAGGTGGGGGTTCACCCGCCACCCAAGCTTTTATTGGACTAACTTCTCTTGGTGTAACTCCACCAGAGAGGTCCTTTGGGGTCATCTGCCTGTCCCAAGTCAGGATAAAGGAGGAGGATTGGGCATGGGGCTAGCAACCCCACCCCGTAAAAAAATCAATCTGCTGCAGAAACGCCAACAATAGAGACAACAGAGACTTTTACCCTGGAAAAAGAAGAGTCTTCAACTCGAAGATGCATAACGCTGGGTGGTGAAAGCCGTGAGGAAGCTACTAAGCTGATTACCCTTCTTGCAACCAGGAGGATTACCATAGGCACATGGAAAGTGAGGACCATGTACAAGTCAGGAAAGACGACGCAGGTTGCAGCAGAGATGAGGAGACATACACTATGCAAGCAGCCAACTAACATCACCAGACAGGCACTGTGGTGGAACCCCCAAGGCAAGCGGAAAAGAGGCTGTCCAAGAAACATCTGGCAACGCGAACTTCAGGCTGATAGCAAAAAAATGGGTTATACCTGGAACCAGCTAGAGCGAATGGCCCAGGATAGAGGACTCTGGAGATCTGTGGTTGGCGGCCCATACCCCGATGGGGTGACGGGCATGAGTGAGTGAGAGTGAGTTCTGTTGATGAGAGAGACCAGCATTCCAGCTACACAGAGCCCTTCTTCAGGGCTGGGAAAAGTACTAAGAGTGTAACAGCTAAACACAAGATCAAACAGGTAAGTATGCCCAGTGGTCTGTGATGGGATGGGATCTGAGTTACTACAGAGAATTCTTTCCTGGGTGTCTGGCTGGTGAGTCTTGCCCACATGCTCAGGGTTTAGCTGATCCCCATATTGGGGTCAGGAAGGAATTTTCCTCTGGGCAGATTGGCAGAGGCCCTGGGGAGTTTTCACCTTCCTTCTGCAGCGTGGGGCAGGGGTCACTTGCTGGAGGATTCTCTGCACCTTGAAGTCTTTAAACCACAATTTGAGGACTTCAATAACTCAGACATAGGTTAGGGGTTTGTTACAGGAGTGGGTGGGTGAGATTCTGTGGCCTGCATTGTGCAAGAGGTCAGACTAGATGATCATAATGGTCCCTTCTGACCTTAAAGTCTATGAGTCAGATAGTTTAGCGTAAGTAGTTAGCACGTATTCTAAGGGACCATTCAAGGTGAAGTGGCCCATTAAGACCCCTGTAGTCATAGGACAAAAAAAGGGCTAGTGATGTCCCAGAGGGGAGGTTGGTGTCTGCACCCAGCAGTACTGCCTAGTGGCAATACTCTGGACTGTGTCACTTAGTGGTGAGATTCAATGGCTGTTTTGTCCAGTGGCATGAGTCTGTGGCTGTGCTGCCCAGTAGCTGGAGTCAGTGGAGCATGGCCTGGTAGCAAGAGTCAACAGCTGCATTGCACCGCAGCGAGTCAGTGGCTGCGTTGCCCAACAGTGAAAGTCCAGTCACGTTGCCCAGTGATGAAAGTCCATAGCTGTTCTGCCCAGTGGTGAGAGACCACATCAATGTCTACCAGAGGCCAGAGTCAGTAGCCACATTGCCCAACCCCATCATAACTAGGTTACAGATTGCAGTAATAAGCCATAACTCTAGTGTCTTTATTAAGATCATGATTTTTAGTGTCTAGCAAAGTTATGAATTTAAGCTCCTAGGCTCATCTTTTGAAGACGTTGTGCAGGTTTACTTTCTGGAGAACCGAGAGATCAGCTATGGAGTGATCACTTGGTGAAAAGTGTTCACCCACAGGTGATAGCGTGTTTTTGTCTGTTATCATTTTCCTCTGTGAGTTCATTTGAGAGCGTAGTGATTTTCTGGTTTCACCCACACAGATGTTGTTGGGACATTTTGTGCACTGGATGAGGTACACCACATGTTGCAACAGGCATGTGTAGGATTCATGCACCTTGAAAGGTGCGTTGTGGGGGGATGTTGATCATTGTAGCAGTGCAGATATGTCTGCAGGTTTTCCATCTGTTGTTCTGGCAAGGTCTGGTGCTGCTTTGAGTTGGTGTGTCCTGGTCTGTGGGGAGCTGGGCTCTAATGATGAGCTTGGAGAGGTTGGGGTCATGGTGTCTGAAGGCCCCATTGAGTATGGGTTGTACTTGTTTGATACCTCATATGGTTCCAGTGCAGGGTGCTAGGTGACAACTTGAGGTGTGTGTTTGGAGCCAAGCATGGCAGAGCCTTCCCAAAACTGGGAGATCAGGGGTCCCTGCCCCCTGAGGCCCCACACCACCCCTTCTCCCTGAATCCTCTCCTCCTCCTCCAAGGCCCCACCCCCTGCCAATCTCTTCCTTCAGAGACCCCGCCCCCAGCCAAGCCAGAAGTCAAAGCAGGGCCGGGGAGCCTCTCAACAGCATGTTGTTTTATGGCCTTTTGTAGGGCTGTCGATTAATCGCAGTGAACTCCTGTGATTAACTCAAAAAAATTAACTGGGATTAAAAAAATTAATTGTGATGAATTGCACTGTTAAACAATAGAATACCAACTGAAAAATAAACAGAATGTGAGCACTGTACACTTTATATCCTGTGTTGTAACTAAAATCAATATATTTGAAAATGGAGAAAACATCCCAAACTATTTAAATAACTGGTATTCTATTATTGTTTAACAGTGCAATGAATTACGCGATTCATTTTTTTTGCTCACTTGACAGCCCTAGCCTCTTGACCAGTTTAACAATGGGGCTATCACCTATTTCCTTACGTTTGTCAACCTTTTAGCTCCAACTGCTTCAAAAAAATGTCCAGATAACCCTTTATTTATTTTTTTATGTTTTCCCCCTAAAGGGACACTGAACTTGAAATCTAGTCAATGAGTTAAAAGTTGTGAGCGGTAGAATGTCTCTGTTGGTAAGACACAAAACTGGACTTAGCTGATCCAGATGCAGGTCCTGGCCCTGCAACTAACTGTCTGTGTCACCTTGGGAACATCACTTCATGTCTGTGACTCAGTTCCCCATATTTAACAACTGAAGTAATACTTCCTCTCCCACTCCTTGTCTATCTTCTCTTTTTAGACTGCAAGGTCTTCAGGGCCAGGGCTATGGCCCAGATCCTCCAAGGAATTTAGGCATCAAATTCCCATTTAAATCAACCATGGTCCCTAAGTCCCCTTCATTTCCAAATCTCCTCTACTTTTATTTTTAAAACATGGTTACAAATGCCAGGAAATGAAACAAAATGGTTTCCAGCTTTTTGATTCACCAAAAACAACTGATCTTTGCAACCCACTGGAGCTACCCCAGAGATTAATTTGGCCAAGTGATTTTCACTATCAATTTCTTGCATTGCAGTCATGTCTAGCGACCCTAGTCAAGATCAGGGCCCCATTGCGCTAGGTGCTGTATATACACAGGCTAAAAGTCTCTGCCCTGGAGACCTCACAGTCTAAGGCCTCGTCTGTACAGCCAGTTAGCAAGTGGCAAGCTAGAGTAAAGCTACAGAGCCATGCAGTCACTGGCTGCATGGACTCTGCTACCATGCACTTTGACCTGCTCCCCTTTCAATGAGCACTGCATCAGGGCACACTAGGGAACATTTAGAGAGCAGCAGTAGGGTCCCCATGGCCAGTGAGCATGCAGCAGGTTAGCGGGCTGTATATTTACATCCTAGCTTGCCACACACTTGCTGGCCACATAGACAAGCCAGGACAGATGAGGAACTAATATTTGACAAGGTTAAGTGATACTCTGAGGCCACACAGGGAGTCTGTGGCAGAGTTGGGCACTGAATCCAGGTTTCCCAAGTCTTAGGCTTCTGCTTTAACCACATGCTCCTTGCCACCAGACATGCTTTTGGGTTCTGATCCACCAGCACAATGCTGCAACTCACCGGAGGACTGTTTAAATCAGGTCTCCAAAGCTAATAAACTCCAAAGAAACCTCACTGTACCACATGCACGGAAGTGGTAGCAGGGGCTCTAGAGCTGATGTGGAGACATCAGTTAGAGTGTGAGTAAGTTTGACTCTCCTGCTTTAGGGCTTGAACTACTGGAGGTCAGGAGGGAAACGTCCCCTGGGGGAAGGTTATCCCAGCACTGCCATCTGTAGGATTTCTTGCACTTGTGTCTCAAACAGCTGCTACTGGCCTCTGTCAGAAGGAGGATATGGCACTAGAGAGACCATTGGTCTTACTTGGTATTGGAATTCCTGGGTTTCTGGCCAATAGGGGTAAGGGTTGTGGAATTGGACCTGTAATAGAAAGGGCTAATCAGCTTTACAATTTTCCAGCTTTTTATAGGTAAATTAAACTTGGCTGACAAAACACAAATACAGAACTAATGAGCTTAATGGGGCACTGTCAATATAGTTAGCTTCTAAAAACTGCACACCACAGAACAATCCCCTTTCCCCAAAACAGTGTCCAGTGCAGAGATGCATGTGGAGACAGTCCAGAAACATCTATGAAAGCTTCCCTGAAACCGCTCTGGAAACACACACACACTTCCTATACCCATTGCTCCTTAGCTGTATGGGGAGGGATCCCTATACAGGGAGTTACTCCTCCATTCACTCAACCTCCATGCATCCAGACCCACTCATAACCAGACTCTCCCACCAAGCCTCACACCCCTCCCCGCACTCAGAACTCCCTGATAAGCCCCACTCTCTCTGCACCTGGACTACCCTGACGAGCCACCCGCATTTTCTGGCAAATAAACTATTTCTCATAGAATCATAGAATATCAGGGTTGGAAGAGACCTCAGGAGGTATCTAGTCCAACCCCCTGCTCAGAACAGGACCAATCCCCAAATAAACCATCCCAGCCAGGGCTTTGCCAAGCTGGACCGTAATAACCTCTAAGGAAGGAGATTCCATGACCTCCCTAGGTAACCCATTCCAGTGCTTCACCACCCTCCTAGTGAAACAGTTTTTCCTAATATCCAACCTAAATTTCCCCCACTGCCACCCGTACCCAGATCCCTACTTCCACTGAGAGCCCCAACCAGGAAATACGTTGCAATACTATGGATCTCACCCCTACTGAGGCAGCACACATTCTCCTTAGCTCTTGAGACCCATCATATTTACAACACCCGCTGTCATACCTCGAGCCCCCAAAGCCACCTTCACCTGGACTCCCTGCACAGTCTCGTTACTATTGCACCCAGAAACACGCCCAAACAAGCCTCTATGCATCCAGATCCCCCCCACACCCAGATCCCCCACTGAGCCACCCACACCCAGATTGCCCCACACGCCCTTCAACCCTAACACCTGGCTCTCCCCACAACTAACATCCCTCCACCCTTGAACCTGCCTGCTCTACATCTTGTGCACTGGCATGGAGGGACAGAGGCATTGGGAATTTCTAGGTCAGGCCTTGCGCTTGTGCTGTGTCACGGTTGGTGCAGCCTCACTGCTGAGTCAATTCCCCGATGGGGATCTCTAACCTCTGTGCACCCAGTGGCTGTGTTCCCAGTGCCATTCTGGAATCTTCATTTATTGACAAAATTTTGCAGAATTTTAAAATATTATACGCAGAATTTTTAATTTTTTGGCACAGAACGCCTGCAAGAGTAAGATGAGAAGGGCTGGTGGAATTTTTCGGACAAATAGACAAACGAGTCCTGTGACATTTTAAAGACTAACAGAGGTATTGGGTATAAGCTTTCATGGTGAATACCCACTTCGTCAAGTGCATATATGTATGCACGGTAGGTATGTTAGCAACAAGAAGAAAGTCAAGGAAAGTGTGGGTCCCTTACTGAATGAGGGAGGCACCTAGTGACAGAGGATGTGGGAAAACTAATGTACTCAATGATTTTTTTCCTCTGTCTTCATGAACAAGGTCAGCTCCCACTGCTGCACTGGCACGACATGGTTGAAGGTGACTAGCCCTCTTGGAGAAAGAAGTGGTTCGGGACTACTTAGAAAAACTGGACGAGCACAAGTCCATGGGCCAGATGCGCTGCATTCAAGGGTGCTAAGGAGTTGCGATGTATTGCTGCAGAGCCATTGGCCATTATCTTTGAAACTCATGGCGATCGGCGGGGGTCGCCAGATGACTGGAAAAAGGCTAATGTAGTGCCCATCTTTTAAAAAAGGGAAGAAAGAGGATCTGGGGAACTACAGGGCAGTCAGACCTGCCTCACCTCAGTCCTCTGGAAAAATCATGGAGCAGATATCCTCAAGAATCCATTCTGAAGCACTTAGAGGAGAGGAAAGTGATCAGGAACAGTTTGCGATGGATTCACAAGGGCAAGTCATGCCTGACTCTAACCTAATTGCTGCTTCTATGAGGAGATAACTGTGGTCTGCTGGATGGCATGAGGGAAAAACAAGTGGTTGTGTTATCTCTTGATCTTTAGCAAAGCTTTGATACGGTCTCCCACGTATTCTTGCCAGCAAGTTAAAGAAGTATGGACTGGATGAATGGACTTATAAGGTGGATAGAAAGCTGGCTAGATGTTCTGGCTCAATTGGTAGTGATCAATGTCTCCATCTCTAGTTGGCAGTCGCGTGATATCAAGTGGAGGGTCCTCCAGAGGGTCGGTCCTGGGGCCGTTTTGTTCAATATCCTCATTAATGATCTGGAGGATGGCGTGGAATGCACCCTCAGCAAGTTTGCAGATGACAACTAAATTGGGAGAGTGGTAGATATGCTGGAGGGTAGGGATAGGATAGAGGAGACCTAGACAAATTAGTAGATGGTGCAACAGAAACCTGACGGTTCTCTAAACAAGGACAAGTCTTTAAGAGAAAGAGGTGATGCAGGATAAGTCAGAAAAAGAAACAAAAAGAAAAAGCCATCCGGCAGAGTCCTATACTTAGAGATGGAATGTAATCCACATTCACTGTTACGGATTAGGGATAACTCTGTAAGATGCGGCTAAAGCAGCAAGTTCTTGTACATTGAGTAAGGACCTAGGGGTTACACGCTCCATTGAGAAAGCTGGATATGAGTAGATAACTGTCTTCTTGCCAAGAGGGCTAACGGCATTTTGCGACGTTGCTAATAAGTAGGCATCGAGACGTAGATCATTCCCCTCTATCGACATTGGTGAGACACTCATCTGGCAGTACTGGTGCTCCAGTTTTGTGCCCACCTACACTACAGAAGGATGTGAAAACTTGGAGAGAAGACGTCCGAGCGCGAGCGGCAAGAGCTATCAAAATGATTAGGGGGCTAGAGCACATGACTTATGAGGAGAGGCTGAGGGAACTGGGATTGTTTAGTCTGCAGAAGAGAAGAATGAGGGGGGATTTGATAGCTGCTTTCAACTATCTGAAGGGGGGGGGTTCCAAAGAGGATGGATCTAGACTGTTCTCAGTGGTACCTGATGTTAGAACAAGGAGTAATGGTCTGAAGTTGCAGTGGGGGAGGTTTAGGTTGGATATTAGGAAGAACTGTTTCACTAGGAGGGTGGTGAAGCACTGGAATGAGTTACCTAGGGAGGTCGTGGAATCTTCTTCCTTAGAGGTTTTTAAGGTCAGGCTTGACAAAGCCCTGGCTGGGATGATTTATTTGGGGATTGGTCCTGCTCTGAGCAGGGGGTTGGACTAGATGATCTTCTGAGGTCCCTTCCAACCCTGATATTCTATGATTCTATGAGAAATAGTTTATTTGCCAGAAAATGTGGTTTGGGGTTGACCAAAATGATTAGTGAATTTGACACAAATTCACCAGATAATTTCAGCCAAAATACATGTTTCAGGCTAGATTCACGCGTGGATGTAGGCGCCATTCATAAAACCACCAGAGTGGGAGGTGGTGATAGTACTGCCATTGTAATCAAAAGCCCAGCAGTGGGACACTCAAGCTGGATATGGGAGGCCTGGAGTCCAGTCACTGCTTTGGGGAACAGTGAATTATTGATACAATGTTGAGACAGCTTCAGCGGCAGGGAATCACCCTCAAACATCCTACTGCGTGGTCAGGGCCTCAGCTGGCAGAGAGATCTGTGTTCACATCAGGATCTCCCAGGTGAGTTCCCTAACCACTGAGCTATTGGGTATATGTGAGGCACCTCCTCCCTGATTTTTGTGAATGGCACCTAAGCCCTTGTGCATGTAGCCTGAAAAAAAAATTAAGTAGTTTTGATTATGTCAAAATGAACCATTTCAACAGTGTGGAAATGTTGGGTTGGGATTTTCCTGTTTTTTCTCCAACCAAAACAGTTTGCCAAAATCAACATAAATTTGTGAAATGTTTCAGCGGACCTGAAGCTGCATTTTTCATCTGAAAAATGTTTTGGACAAAAATAACATTGCCTGGCTCTAGTAATGGGGGAAATATAAGTACCTAAGAAGATTCTACAGGCTCAGTGACAGAAGGAAGTTTTTTCCTGATGCTCAGCCTTACATTTCACTTTTCTTTCTATGGCATTATAATGGGGTGGCACCCACCTCCCACAAGCACCCCCCTGGTTAAGTTTGTGTGCGTGCCTGAAGTTTTTTTTTTCTCTCTCAATTTCTCAGCTCATGGTGCTCCCTATTGGCCACTGCACTTGTCAGGCAGGTCTTCGGTGACTCAGCCCTCAGGCCAAGTCATGCACAGTCAGTGTACAGACAATCAAACCCCTTCCAGGGCACAAGTCCAAAATGTCCTGCAGCCCTCCCAAGGTCACTCCTTTAACAGTCCAACAGGGCCCATCACAGTACCCTCACCTGGTCCAGCTAGGTTGCAAGGCTCCTACACCGGAATTGAGCAGTGCCTGGTGACTCCTTGCTTCAATGTGAGTCCTCAGTGACCCTTGCCTTTCAGCTGAGCCACCCCTCTTGGACTCAGTTCCCTGACCACAGCTCCCTGCTGAATCACTCCCAGTAAGGACCTGCTTAGTCCCTTGCAGCTCCTGCAGCCAGCCCTGCTAGCAGCTGCTCTGTCCAGCCTTTCCACTCCTGCAGCCAGCCGGGAGCACTTCTTGCTCCCCTGGTCCTTGCAAGCAAACTAAATCGTGGTCCTGCAGCTCTTTTAATATGAGCCTGCTGGGCCCTAATTGGCTGCTCCCTGCAGCCTCTTGTCTGATTGGCTGTATCCCACACAGCCACTCTAGGAGGCCTGGAGGATTTCTCTACTGCCTTTTTCTGGGATGGGGTGCAGCAGGGCCGGGAGACCTCCAGCAGGGGGCTTCCAAACTTAGTCCACCCTGTCACACGCATCTAATCAGAAAGTCAAGGATCTTTGCTGATTAAACTGCCATAGCTGAAGTGACTGATGCAAGTGTCTCAGGTGACAATTCACAAATATATTCAGCGTCATTTTGCAAATCGGCTAAAAAAAAACCTTTAACGCCGATCATCACCATAATACCTAAATTAAAGCACCCGTCTCTCAGAAGTACTCTATTGTATAATCACTTAGCTGTGCAGCATGAGGATACGGTTGCTTCATTGTTTCTTACAGGTAACTGAGCAGTGTTTCCAAGCTGACAGTAAGAGCTGGGCAAACGTACTCAGATTAGTTAGGGAGGTATTCTGCCCCTCCCCATTCCAACCTATGTTTGCCATTTTTAGAAGGAGATAATCATCAGCTATTCTGAGTTCTAACTGGCAATTGCCATTCACTCTTGGTACCATTTCATTAGCCAGCCCCAGACACAGGAATATCTAGGACACTTGCAATTAAAGAAAAATTCCTTTGGTGTTTTCATATGTGCTTTTCTTCCTCTTGTGCTTTGACTTTATAATTATGCCCACCTCTTTTTATGGAGCACTGACTCCATCAATCTCAAAGTGCTTTCCCACACTCAGTATCATCAGCCCCATTTTACAGATGGGGAAACCGAGGCACAACTACATGACGTGATGTGTCCACATGCCAGCTCAGTGACAGAGCTAGGAAGAGATCCCAGACTACCTGATTCCCACTCAAAGGCTTTATCCATTGGGCCACTGTGTCTCTAGTCTAATGATCTCAGGATTTCCCCAATGCTCAGGGACATCTTTTAGGGCTGCTGCTAGGCAATTCTAAGTTGCTCCAGTGGTACGGTGCTAGTGGAGGACTGATATAGCGTATCTCCACCACTCGCCCACAACATCCCACCTCTCAAGCCAGGCAGGGGAGTGCAGGACCAAGATGAACTGGCTGAGAATTCCCTTCCGGTAGGGGAACTCTGCTGGGTATTTCTGGCTGTTACCACCCTTTGGCATCACCCAAATGATGCCAAGGGGCTGTAACATCGATAAAAAATACGATCTTCTTTCGGAACAGTCCAAGTGCGAAGAAGCTTTAAAGGGGGCAAATTTTCCTGTTTGGACCCAGTGAGTGTGCGCGGGCATATGCGAGTATAAAAACCGAAAGCCGCATGCACTAGCTAGTCTTTGTGCATGAGAGTCAGGTACAGCACACACAGGCTCAGATGAAGATGTGCATGGACATTTAGCCTTGGGCTTTGGCCTGTCCATGGTCCACAGAGCCGAGCCTGTGGGATCTGGTAATTTGCTTGTACATTAAGGGAGTATGAATGTCAGTTCCTACCCCACCCATGTCAGATTCAAACGTTATTTCAAAGCAGCTGGCTCATGGTGAGATGATTGATCCGTGTATTAAAGTCTGTTTCTGTGTATCTGTAGGATCATTATGGTCATCAAATCACACCTCCTGCATAACACAGGCCATAGATTAATGGCCAAATTCTCAATAGAATTACGCCATCAAAGGATCGGGCCGTGAATAGTTGCTGCTGGGCCAATACTGATGTTCAGTGTCCTAAGAAGCCAGCTAATGCCATGATTTTCCCCACTTTCTCTACTCAGGTAAGGGAGGGGCTTGTACACACTACCACTTAGGTCAGTATAACATATGTTAACCAGGGGTGCAAATAATCCACCCCTCGAATGATGTAAATTACACCAACCTAAGTGCTGAGGCGGACTGCGATATGTCAGCGGGAGAGCTTCTCATGTAGACTAGCCCATAGAGAAAGATTCAGCTATGAACTCTGTTATGGCATGAAGAGAAAGGTCTACGTGCCATAAGCCAATTGAAATCAAGTGGTGATCCAAGCACTCAGCACCTCTGAAAGTCAGGCCCCCCGAGGTTTCAAATTGGGTCTAAAAACTGACCGCCCTGAAGCCAGAGGCCATCATAGAAGATTTGGGGCCATAATGTTTCAGGTAACCATACATGTTGGACTAGAAGGGGGCTTAGTATAGAAACAATGGGCCCAATTCTAACTCCTCTACTTTGCAAAGTCCCACCACAGCTCCTGGGGCTGTTTACTCATGTTCAGCAGGACCTGACTGTGCAAAAGTGACAAAATAGGCTCCGTAGACATGGGAGATGGAAGAGGCCTAGTGCATTAGGTTGTCCAGTCCAACCCTGAAATCCTAGCTTGAAATCTCTGGTCCTAGATCATTCTTATCTCCTTGAATACAATTAACAGCCCCCTCTCCTCACCACCCGCCTTCAAGGATTACTGGATGCTTATCAGCATTTGCAATCCAAAGCAGCAGTGGAGCAACAGATTTCCGCTCAATGAGCAACTGGAGGGAACCGGGTGGAGGGAGCGTTGTCTGGGTGCTGGGAGTTCTTTAAGATAAAAAAAGGCAGAGCAGAGGGAAGAATGCAGCATCCTGTCTTTTGAGAGAGGAACAGAAGACAAACTCTCAGCCTTCCACTCCTCCTTTCATATCGGTTAACGTGCCTCCGAGGATTTTGTTCAGATCATATCTGAAAGACGGCGTATTCAGTCAGGCCTGTAATGATAGAAACTGAATGTGCTTTTGGTTTCCCTGTTGAATGGATCCCCCTCATAAATGAAGATTTTGAATGGGAGATTTGACCACAACATAGGATAGCCTAGCTCTAGGGTATTTATATCGGTATTACACATTATGAGGCTTTGAGACAAGAAGTTATATAGAAAAATCCTTTTGTCCAGCACCACATAATCTGTTTTTTTGTTCAAGAGACCAAGATAATTGGAATTTAGAAACACCACCTTAATGCTTTTCCAGTGGTCATGGACTTAATTCTGAGGAGAATAACTCCCTGCAGTTATTGCTATAAAGCAATGCAACAATTCAGATAAACCTTTTCAGGCTCTGATGCCTTCGGGCCCACCCAGGCGCCAAGAGAACAAAGCTGTCCTACCACAAGCTGGGAGGGTTGCGGATCACATGATCAGAACCACATGGTCTATTGCCAACCACATGGGGTCAACAGCAATTGGATCATTATGGAAATATTAAGGGGGCTTCCCCCACTCACCCACCCACCCATTCACCATTGTAGGATGAATCCAATTAGATGAGGACAGATGCTGCTTAGGAATGCTGGGCTCTTTAGCCTCATTACAACTCACATTCATATTGTCCCTTTCATTTTTATGAAATTTAAAAGAGTTGGGGGCGGAGGAAGGGGTTGGCCCCTTTGTTTCTTACCCAGATAAAGGATCCAAGGAGGAAAGAGAACAGTGCATCAGCCTAAGACTTAAAGAGAGGCAAAGACAAACACGACTGGCCAGAGCAGACCTCCACCCTTTTGATTTTCATGTGACGTTCGCTTGTTCTCTCTGCTCCTCTCAAAGGTTTCAGTCGTGCTATGCAGCCCATAGACTGTACTTTGTAGCTCAGCCATCCCACCTCATAGAGCCATGTGAAGTCTGGCTGCAGTCGGGGGAAGATATCATGCCATAAGGTCTGGCCATCGTCAGAAAAGTGAGTGTTAACAATGACACCCCTCCTGGTCAAAATGGGGAAGATTCACTGGCCAGTCCACTTAGTTGGCCCAAAGAGCATAAATCACTTGCATCTGTCTAACTGGGGATTCTCCTGGTCTGGAGAAGTTCCCAACCAGCATAAGAGCCAGTGTGGTCAATTCCTATGCACTCCCACTGCAACCTGAGTGCAGGCAATGTGGTGAATATGTGGAGGGCAGGCCAGGGTTGGGACTGGAGTATAGCAATCCAGCTATCCACAGCTGGCAGAGAGTCCCTTGGGCAGCTAGCAGACAGTCCTATGATCAACCAAGCAGAGAACCAGGAAGCTGTTAAGTGGCTTCCTGGCATGGTCCCCTCTGCTACACTAAGTGGATCTCAGATTCATCTAAGAAATCTATCCCAATATCTTCTCCATCTGGGTCTTGTCAATTAGCACCACAAATTATGCTGACAAACCCCCTTGCAAAAGTAAGGGTGGGATGGAGCTTAATTAGATTGTCTCTTACGTATTATCAACAAACTTCTAGCTGCAGAACACTCATTATGGAAGGGAAGGAGTGAGAGCCACAGAAAGACAAAGGACTTCCAAAAAGGCAGATTATAACCAATTAAAGAACTGGTACATACAGTCCCAGAGGAAGAAAATCCAAGGGATAAAGGAGTTCAAGAGAGCTGGCAGTTTCTCAAAAGAGACAATATTAAAGGCACAACAGCAAACTATCCTGATGCAAAGGAAAGATAAGATGACGAATAAGAGGCCAATATGGCTCCATCAGGAGCTCAATAATGACCTCAGATCAGAAAGGAATTCTATAAAAAAGTGGCAAAGAGTCCTGTGGCACCTTATAAACTAACAGACGTATTGGAGCATGAGCTTTCGTGGGTGAATACCCACTTCGTCGGATGCATGGACAAATTGTTAAGGAAGCATACCAAAGAATAGCATAAACCTGTAGGGACAAAATCAGAAAGTCTAAGGCACAAAATGAATTACACCAAGGCCATAAGAACAGGTTCTATAAATACATTAGGACCAAGAGAAAGATGAAGAAAAGTGTAGCTCCATTACTTAGCAGGAAAGGAGAGGTACTAATGGCTGCCATCCAAGAAGGCTGAGGTGTTTAAAGACTATTTTGCTTCAGTCTTCAATAAAAAGGTAAATTGTGATCAGATACTTAACACAATTAATATTAAAAATGAGGAGGAAGGAACGCAAGCCAAAATAGGGAAAGAACGGGTTAAAGAATATTAAGATAAATTAGATGTATTCAAGTCAGCAAGAGCTGATGAAATTCACCCTACAGTACTTAAGAAACTTGCTGAACCGTTAGAAATTCTTTTTGAAAACTCATGGAGGTGGATGAGGTCCAAGAGGACAGGAGAACAGCAAACATAGTACCTATCTTTAAAAGGGGGAGCAAAGAAAACTGGGGGATTATAGACCCTCCAGCCTAACTTCAGTACCTGGAAAGTTACTGGGACAAACTATTAAACAACCAATTTGTAAGCACCTACAGGTTAATAGAATTATGAGGACTAGCCAACACAGATTTGTCAAGAACAAAATGTGCCAAACCAATCTAATCTCCTTCTTTGACAGGGTTACTGGCCTAGTGGATGAGGGAAGCTGTAGATAAATTTGCAGATGACACCATAATGGAAGAACAGGATTAGAATTCAAAACAATCCTGACAAATTGGACAATTGGTGTGAAATCAACAAGATGAAATTCAATAAAGACAAGGGCAAAGTACTTTACTAAGGAAGGAAAAAATCAAATGTACAAATACAAAATAAGAGTTAACTGGATAGGAAGCAGCACTGCTGAAAAGGATCTGGTGGTTATAGTGGATCACAAATTTCACAGGAGTCAGCAATGGGATGCAGTTGCAAAAAAAGCTAATATCATTCTGAGATGTATTAACAGGAGTGTCATATGTAAGACATCGGAGGTCATTGTCCCGCTCAACTTGGCACTGGTACAGCTTCATCTGGAGAATTGTGTCCAGTTCTGGCAGCTGCATGTTAGGAAATATGTGAACAAATTGGAGAGAGTTCAAAGGAGAGCAACAAAAACAATGAAAGGAAAACCTATAAGGAAAGGTTAAAAAAAATTAGGCATGGGTAGTCTTGAGAAAAGATTGAAGGAGAACCTGATAACAGTCTTCAACTAAGGTAAAGGTTGCTATCAAAAGATGCTGATCAATTGTTCTCCATGTCCACTAACGATGGGACAAGAAATAATGGACTTAATCTGAAGCAAGCGAGATTTAGTTTAGCTATTTGAAAAAACTTTCTAACTATAAGGGTAGTTAATCTCTGGAATAAGCTTTCAAGGGAGGTTGTGAAATCCCCATTGTTGGAGGTTTCAGAGAACAGATTGGCCAAGCACCTGTCAAGGATGGTTTAGGTTTACGTGGTCCCAACAGAGGGCTGAATCTGATGACATCTCAGGTCCCTTCCAGCCCTACATTTCTATGATTCTCTGTTTACCAGTGATAATTGACTGAGCAATAACTGTCTGTTTAAGGCACCTGGAAGGGGCACCTAAGCACCACACAAGTCCATTTATTTTGGGCTAGACTTCTTGACATGAAGGCCTCTTTACACCACCTTGGCAGCATTTACACCCACCTTTTACCATGCTGACAAAACAAAGGGGGCGTCCAGTCAATGTAAGTGCTTCCAGGGAGGTGTAAAAGGGTCCTGAGTGTCAATGAGAATCTGGCCCTTGGTGTTCAGCACGTCCATGTTTGATGTCAGCTGTCCGAGATGGTTTTGTTCCCCAGCCATCTGTCACCAACCCCATTGGAAGATGGCCATGTGGGGTGTTGTCACAGGAGAAAGCTGTAGCACCACCATTCTGAAACCTTCAGTCCTAGTGTCCTGTATCTGGCAGTCAGCCGTACTTTGGAATTCCACCTTCTTCACAGTCATTTGAATGGACTCTGATTTTTTTCCGTAGAACCAACCCACACACTCGGTATCACTGTCTGAGTATCACTGCTCTCGAGCTCAATATGGCCATGGCCTCGATGTGACAAAGATGCAGGAGGCAGATTGGGTACTGCTCAGCTTTCAGATCCCAGGCAGAGTTACCAGGCCTGGCTGTTAGAAAAGGCACCTGCTGTCCTTCAAACTGAGCAGGAAGCTATAGACAGAGACTAAATCCACAGCCACACAATGTCACAGTCACACTCCTGCGTATGAGTCAGATCAAAGCCCCACTGAAGTCAGTGGGAGTTTGACCATTGACTTCCGCACTGCCAAGATGTGCCCCTATAACTACATTTTAATGCAGTCACTTTAGACCTGTGATGGGCCCAACCCCATTTCCCCCCAGGAGTTCGATTTGCAGCATGGAGAGGCACAGAGGGTGCTCCTCCTCTTCTGTAATCAAGACTCAATGAAAGGAGAGCAAGGTGGTCCAGTGGTGAAAGGACGTGGGAGACTTACTGACAATTCCCTGCCCTGCCACAGACTTATTGTGTGATGTTGGGCAAGTCACTTAGTCTCTCTGCTACCTGTAACATAAGGATAATAGCACTTCCCCACCTCCAGGGGTGCTGTGAGGACAGAGTGTGAGGAGCTCGGATGCTATGGTGGTGGGAGGCATCTAAGTATCTAAGATAGACACAGGTAGCCCAATGCATTGCATCACGCCATTCCCAGCCATTGAACCAGGATCAGATGACATCAAGGGTACTTGCTGCATGAGGCCCATGAGTGATTTCCCCAGGGCATTAGCTTCATGGAGGTTTAAGTGAGTCGACTCAAGGAAGGAGTCCATAAGCCATGCATGAAGAGGGTCCCTTCAGTGCTTTAATCAGGCCTTGTAATGAGACAGACCCATGGCCATGCCAATTTAGGCTATAGTTTGCCAGGCTTGTATAGACATTACAGCCTAATCCAAACTCATGTGGATTACCAGGGATCACTAGTGGATCTATTTTGTATCCTCTAAATTACAGTAACCCAGGGCTGGCACAACCCATTAGGCAACCTAGGTGGTCACCTAGGGTGCTGACATTTGGGGGGCGGCAACCAGGGCAGCTGAACATCTGGCCGCCACTGTTGTCGGCAGTATTTTGTGGATGCGACCTTTCGCTGCCTCTGTCAGGGGCACCATTTTTTGTGGGGGGGACCTTCCACCACCTAGGGTGCCAAAAAGGCTGCCAGCACTCCTGCAGTAACCTGGTAGCTCCTGATCCTATAATTGGATCCACACAGGCAGACCTTTCTATGCCCTGATCCAGCAAAGTACTGAACCATTCACTGATGTCAATGACTCACGGGCTTTTCTGGATCTGGGTCCCAGTGCCATGGAATCCCAGCAACATCAGCTGGGCTCCACACCCATAGGGAATTACCCTCATGGCTTCACTGGGGAGCGAAAGGAAGACAAGATCTGTAGCTACTCACTATTCTGCACTGTCACGTACATTCATGCCTAGATACTTTCCCTAGGTGGTAGCTGCGGTTTTCTGCAAGCCACAGGGGAGCAGAAATTAAATTTACCACCAGCCGCAGCTTGTAAGTAAAAGAACTATATGAACATCTATAGATTCTCTGATCCCATCGTGCCCAATATGTTAAACGTCGTATTAATATAAACGTTTCCTGAAAAGAAACAATGTCTGAACACTGGAGCCTATTGTCTGTGCTTTGCCGAGAACATTTTCATATCAGGTCAGGTTCTGACATCAGTTCGCTGCCTGACGATAACAGCAACTGTCTAGAAACTTAAATTAACTTTATCAGAAACAAAACTGTCCGGGAGAGGAACTCAAATGCCTTCAATTGGGATGGCCGTGTGGCTCTGACTGCCTCAGCTGAATATCTGTATTGTGTAAGCACAGCCTTATCTTGAAGCCGGGACTATGTATATGAGCACACAGCCCAAGGGACACCTGCAAACCAAGACTCAGTCTGCACCAAACAAGATCTCTCCCCTGGTCTGATAAAATACTACCTGTCTGCATCTCTTCCTACATTCAACTGCTGCTGAGCGAAAGCAAACTTGCCTTAGATACTGCACTGAGCAGAGGCTTCCCCCTTTTTATTCGGAGCAAGGCTATTGTTGGGACTAAGGAACTGGCTTGCGACCCCTGGGGTCAATGCGCAGCTCTGCCACAGACTCCCTGGGTGACCTTGGGAAAGTCACTTCTACCTCTCCAGGCCTCAGTTCCCCCACTACAAAATGGTGATAATAATATTACTCTCTCCCACCGTTTGTATTGCCTGTTCAGGCTGCCAGCCCTTCCGGGATTGTCTCAGATCATATGTGGGTCCTGCGCCTCACACAATGGGGTCCCACTCCCAGTCTCATTTTGGGGCTCCAGGCTCTATCATAATTAGAGCCCTACCAAATTCATGGCCATGAAAAACACGTCGCAGATGTGAAATCTAGTCTTTGGGGTGCTTTTATCCGATACTATACAGCTTTCATGGGGGAGACCAGCGTTTCTCAAACTGAGAGTCCTTACCCAAAAGGGAGTTGCAGGGGGGTTGCAAGGTTATTTTAGGGGTGTCACAGTATTGCCACTCTTACTTCTGTTCTGCCTTTAGAGCTGGGCAGCCAGAGAGCGGTGGCTGTTAGCAAGGTGCCCAGCTCTGAAGGCAGCACCCTGCCAGCAGCAGTGCAGAAGTAAGGGTGGCAATACCAGACCGTGCCACCCTTACTTCTGTGCTGCTGCTGGTGGTGACTCTGCCTTCAGAGCTGGGTTCCTGGACAGCAGCCGCCGCTCTCTAGCTGCCCAGCTCTGACGGCTGAGCCGCCAACAGCATTGCAGAAGTAAGGGTATCAGTACCACAACTTCCCTACAGTAACCTTGCAGTCTCCCCCCCACACACACAAACACAAACACAAACACACACATTCCCTTTTGGGTCAGGACCCTATAATTACAACACCATGAAATTTCAGATTTAATTGTCTGAAATCCTGAAGTTTACGATTTTTAAAATCCTATGACTGTGAAATTGACCAAAATGGACCGTGACTTTGGTAGGGCCCTAATCATAATGCAAGTAGTTTTCAGAGACATTTCTACTACTGTAGCATCTATATTACGTAAAAAGACCTTAGGCCCAAACAACAGTCCTTTCCCACCAGCCCCTGCCCTGGGTTCACCCCCTGTTGATACAGGGGTGGAAGGGGAGACTCATCTAGCCCTCACAGGAAGCTCCCAAGTGGACTCCCTAAATAAAACCAGTGCCCACACTGGACCTCCAGCTCATAACAACGTTGCAGTGCCTCAGGCCTTTTACGTCACCCCTCCTTGGGGCTTTTTGCCCCCTGCCTCCTGACAAGTCTCTCAGATATAACTGTAGCTCTCTTGACAAAGCAGCGCTGCCATCCCATCCCTCCTTCCAGGGCCAGCCTTAGACCAAATGGCACCTAAGGCAAGGAGCATCTTTGGCATCCTCCCTCCTTTTGTTAAACTTTCAAATACCTTATATTTTATTGTCTCTGTAGCCCATTTCACACCTTTGAGGCACAATTTGCATTTATGATTTATCCCTGTCATAGAAGAGGATAAATGTACATGCTAGGATCTGTACATCTGTATGTATTCATGCCATAGATAAGCAAATTTAAAACAATGCTTCCTCTAAGCTTACAGAAACTTTTTAATTTTAAGAATAACTGAAATGTAGTAATATCAAGGAACTGAACTGTGCATCATAGTTGAGTGGACCAGTATTAAATAGTGTTACAGTAGGTGACAGCCCCAGAATGTTAACCTCAGTCCTTTAGTTCCAAAGGGCACTTTTCTCGACTTCACCCTTGCAAACTGAAGCACAGTGTCAGAGAGACTCAAAGGCTGGCCAATGGCATTTTCAAGTAATAAAATAGCAAGCAATGTCAGTCTCTTGTTGGCCATCATCAGTCAAAGATATGTTTTAATGAGCCTGAGCTTCGAAAAGCTACGCTCACCACTTGCACCTGTGACCGGCAGCATGAGCAGAATCCTCAAAGCTATCCGCACATTAGGAAAAGTGTCCTTCAGCTCTGCATCATAAATTGGAGAACTTGGAATGGAGAGTGCTTCCTGTGTTGCAAAATGTGATGGATGTTGTCCAATTCAACAAAGGTCTTTATCACTGACGTCCAAACATTCTCCCTGTGTCAGTGTCTGGTGAAGGTCTGTACAACTGTTCAAGAGTGTTTTCCTGTCTGACAGCAGCTTTCTAAGGTCAGACAACAACCCTCAGGTCTTTTAGAGATGCGTCATTTGTCCAAGCCTTTCTTTGATGGACGCTCAAGCAGTGTCAATAAATGAGCAAAAAAATTCCCTCTTGAATTTTTCTTCCAAACTTCCCATTACCTCATCTCTGTCCTCCTAACCGGACTATCTCTTCTTCCAATGAATATGAGTTTCCTTGAAGACAGGCTCATCTCCTAAGTTTTCCATCATTTCTTTGGCAGTAGTGATGGCATCTACAAATCCGTTGTCTCTATAGGCCAGAATGAGATCAAGTCAGCTTCTCATCTAAGTAGAAGCGGGTGTGATGTCCATTAACCGAGTTTGTAATGCCTAGCTTACAATGTTTCCTTGGAACAGGATATCATGCCAAACCACAATAGAGACCAGACATTTGCAGTCAGTAATCTGGTTTGCCAAGCTTTGCGCTTCGTGTCAGATTCCAGCCTCGGCTTTACTCCACTGCGCCAGTTCCGTCAGGGCATTGTAAACTTCAGTCACCTGGTACCTCACTGGCCTCATGCTGTCAACAAGGCTCTCCCAGCGAGTGTCACTTAGTGGCTTCACGGTCAGATTTGTAATATCATCCGTGAGGGTCTTCCACTTGATAGCTGATGCTGGAAACTGGATTTATATTCTTTGCAGTACTCTGAAGAGAGATACTGAATCTAAAGAAGATGACATTGCATCTGACACAACCAGGTTGAGGGAATGGCAGCCACAAGGCATGAAGAAATCTCTTGGACCAGTGCAAGGATCCCTGCCTGGATGCTACTGTTTCCTTCATGTTCTCACCATTGTTATGGCCGTGGCCGCAGCAGTCCTGAAGCTTTATTTTATTCTCATTCAAAACGTTCATAAACAGTTCTGTTAGGCCTTTTCCAGCACGGTCATCCACAGACCGGAAACAGATAAAGTGTTCCTCTACTTGGATACAGCCATACTCGTCGTCAACAAATCTTACTGTAAATGACATTTTCACTGTGACTTATGTCGGGAGTGCAGGCCGTTATTATGGTATAGTACTTTGCTTTGCTGAGCCGCATCAATATGTTATCAAGCATCTTCCTTGCCATAAGGTCAGTCAATTCGTTTTGAATTGTTTTGATGCAGTAATGGTCCATAGCTTCTTTATGAACTGTTTGACATAGGTGCTCACGCATGACATCATCATATTTCCCAAGGAGCTCGACCAAACTGAGGAAATTACCATTCTGTTCAGTGAACAACTTATCCGATGAGCCCCAGAAAGCCAAATTATTCTTTTCAAGGAAGAGGGTGATTGAGATTGGACACTCAAGCACATTCCTCCCGTGCTGGATTTCTACATTAATAATGCGCTGGTTTTCTGCGACTATGCATTTATTCAACTTCAGCCTGGACTCGACCTCCATCCATTTGGAGCAGGCTGTAAAATGGCTAGGTGACTTTTCACGTTGCTTCAGATCATCAGCTAAGTTATGCCAGTAATTATGCCTGGACAGCGCATGCAACGATTTGGCATCCTTGTCAAATATTTTGCAACAAAACCAGAACAATTTGTCAGTTGATTTCAAGTAATCTAGCCAACGCCATTTCAGTCTCTCACCAGTCTTGAAAACTCTTTCGCAGTGTGACTTTGAGAAGTGTCCCTTCTTTTCATTTACAGTCAATACTGGCAGACTTCAGGATCGCTGGCCATAAAGCAGGATCTGATGTAATGATTTGTGGTGTGCAATTTTTCTCACATCACACTGTTTCTGTCATCATATGAGGCTGATTCTTCTTTATCATTTCTCTCCTTTTCACGTAAGCCAGATTTTTCTTTGTCGTTACTCTCCTTTTTCTTGTAAGCCACTTTCTTCTTTATCATCACTTTCTCTTAGACCGCCAGGAAAACTGGACGATTCTCCATCACTTTCCTTATATTTCCATTCCTCATCTTCAAGTCTATCTGCTAATTCCTTAGTAATAGGACGTCCATCATTTACACTTCGCTCCTCAATTTCTTCTGCAGTGGGACGATCACTACAGCCTAAAGCCTGGTCTGTGATATTTGCCCATCAAATTTGCCCCTTGCTGCAAAGTAGATTGCGATTGAGCTTTTCACTTCCTATGCTAAGCTCCTGAAGGCTTCTTCTTCTTTTATTTTTCTACAGGGGAAAACAAACCGTATTAGGAAAAGCAAAAGTCTCTGCTCTGCAGTCTTAGAAAATCATCAAACATTATGTGTTAATTATGGCAAAAAAGTAATAATATTTCTTTTATATTGTTGTGTAGATAGGGGTTCGATAGATATCTCTGGTAACTCATTAAATACGTCCTTTATTAGTTGCTGCTTACACCCTCCAAGTCTTAAAACACAAGGACACTTTAATAATTACACAGTAAAACAAGGTTCACAATATCGCAGCTGGGCTCTCACTTCATTTCACTTCATTCTTATATCTTACTGACCAACTGGCAATGCCACCCTCTTCAGGGGGAGGGGTAGCTCAGTGGTTTGAGCATTGGCCTGCTAAACCCAGAGTTGTGAGCTCAGTCTTTGAGGGGGCCATGTAGGGACCTGAGGCAAAAATCTGTCTGGGGACTGGCCTTGCTTTGAGCAGAGGGTTGGACTAGCTGACCTCCTGAGGTCCCTTCCAACCCTGATATTCTAAGATCAAAGGTACTCTGTGCTAGGTGATGTATAGAGAAACATTCAGAGGCGAAATGTCCTGAAGAATTCTCAATCTAAAAAGAATCAAACAAATGAATCCACAAGCTGATTCATCAGGCACCTGATTAAAACATTTACACATACCCCATGATCCAGCAGATCAACAGTTGCCTACAAAGAGGAAACTGAAGCACAGACAGATTAAGAGACTTTCTCAACATCACAGATAGAGGCACTGAACCTGGATACCCTGACTCACACAGCTGTGCATTAACCCCAATGCTCTCCTTCCTCCCAAGGTGTAAAATGTTTAGCAAAGCTGGCACTGCAGAGAAGGAAATCCAAAACGATTATAACTCGGTGATATTCAACCCTGAGGCTTGTCAGTCATTTCTACTTTTCAGAGTCCAGCACGCGGCTCTCTCCTGGGCTTCAATCCAGGCATCCCACATTGTCCCGACCTAGACCCACCTGCTGCCTTAGGAACTGTGGGCCCAATCTGCAGTTGGTGTAAATTAGCCTTACTCCATTGAAGTTAATGGAGCAACATCACCTTCCCCCAGTCGAGGATCTAAACAACCCTTTGCTCAGGCATACTCCATGTTTGTGCTGGTAGCAGACTAACGGAAGTGACACACGTCAAGAGGGCTTCAGGCAGCAGCAAGATAGATAGAGCCAGATCTGCAGAAATGCCAGACATTTCACTGCACCTCAGAGTCAAACCTTGTGTAGCTCTTATTTGCTCCAGGCAGGGTTGCATTCAAAATCTGCTTAATATTGGGGGCCAAAGCCCTCCCATGCTGATGCGATAGCCCACTGATTCTTCAATAGGAGGCTCAGTGTCTATAAAAAAACATGCTCCAGCCCTGCCCTATCTGATGTTTGCAGTGTAGTGGATGCTGCATGGGATTGGTTCAAATTTAACTAGGGATCCACGGCGACCAGTTGTTATTATAGCGTGACAGCTGTTCGATCTCAGTCCAAGTACTTCTTCCAGCTGTCTCTGGGACACAAGACCCCTTCCCACATCTGGCACCCTGGATGGAGGTCTCAGCTTGCCACGGAATGACCAGCTGCAGACACCCCTCTAAAGGTAGTCAGGGTTAAAGCGTGTTGGTGGGGCTTGAAGCCTGAGTAAGGTTGAACTGTTTGCTGCACCTGATTCTGTAGATCAGAAGAGTTGTCTTGTTTCCAGGGCTGTCAGTCCATCATCCTGTATACTCACCACCATTTTTTGTTAAACCCTTCGTGCTTGGTCGATTTTTAAGTCGTGTAAAAACTTGGGTATGATTCATTAAAGCCACTGTCAACAGGTGCTTCAGGTTCACTGTAATTTGCCCTCTGAGTGACAATGGGAAATTATGTTACTGTACCTGCAGAACGTCTGTGGCGTCTCAGTTGTGATTGGCTTGCTTCAAACTGGGCTGTCCCCCTACACAGCTGTGTTAACAGCTGGAATACCTGCCAAGTGCCACCTTTTCAGCAACTAAAACTCATTGCTGCCCCCTGCCAGAGAGAGGTGTAATCAAAATGAAAGCCTCGACGTTACTGAGCCAAAGAGCCATTGTCCAAAGAACTAAAGATTTGGTTTTGCTGTTGCCACTCACAGTTAGTTTCTATATGCTAACTCAGACCACGTATATAAAATTCATTCAGAACATGAGGCGCGTCTCTGGTAAGGATAGCACACTTCAGGGATCAAGGTGGTGGTTTTGTCCTTGACAAATCATTTGAGATTCTGTGGCCTGCGTTGTGCAGGAGGTCAGACTAGACGATCATAACGGTCCCTTCTGACCTTAAAGTCTATGAGTCTATGATTTCCAGGGCTGTTGAGAAATATAGTGGACCCTCGGGAGCAACACCACTAATATTCTTTATCTATTCATTTCTAAAGCCAAGCTTCTCCTTTACTGTCACAGATCCAGTAGGCCCTGACATAAAGGTCTAATATCATAGATGGAGAGGAAGGAGCTGTCTCTGCTTTGGTTCCACTTGGGTCATATTTTGAAGTTTTTCTCTGCAGCCATAACAGGTAGAGACTTATTTTTAAATGAAAACTGAGACTGGAGAGACCTGTGCATGTCACCCCATAGTCAGTCCTTCAGCCCTCCCCTCAGGAGTGCACCCTACACTTTGGGAACGCCCCTTTTACCAGACAGGCTCATGATTGCTCAGCTGTGTGTCACAGGGCCCAGCTTAGCAGGGGAGAGCCTCCCATAGCTCAGGCGGCAGGGGCCTGCGTGTCTTTCTAGCATCTGAAGTTTTATTTGAGTCTTCAGAAATATCGATCGCACCTCTCTTGACCCCCTTATCCTTGATGAAATAGGTCACAGCAATGGGAAAGTACTTTAGATGTCCCTCGTTTGATGCATCAAGAGAGAGAAAAAGGTTTTCCCTCCTATATCTCCAGTGTAACTGATTGTACTGCATACGGGCACAACACGTGTACAATTGCTTCACTTTTTGTTCTTCCACAGTGTAGCTTCTTCGCAACTTTGGAGTCTGGAAAGACCTTTGTACAGAGCTTGTTTCCACAACCCTAAAATAAAAAATAAAAATACTAAATGTTAACAGCATCTATGCTCTGATATTGAAGTATGCTCTCTCTTTTCTAATTTCTACATCCAAGTATATTCAACTTTTGTGCCCCTTACTGGATTACTTTACAATAACCTTTAACAGTAACTTAACTTAGGCTTTGTCTACACGGGAAACAGAATGACACATGCAAACAGATGGACATCATACCTAATGGACTGAAGGTAAAAAATCCATTGCAATCAACATATTACACTAACTATAGTGAGCAATTGTGCCACACACTCTCAGAGAAACTGAGGAACCATCTGATCAGCATCCTGTACAGCAGACAGGAGAAGATCCAGAATGAGCTTTCAAAACTGGAGACTCTCATACTAAACCAACCTTGCACGCAAACTTCCACGTGGCTGGACTTTACAAAAACTAGACAAGCCATCTACAATGCACACTTCTCTATAGAGGAAAAAGGACAGTAAACTATCTAAACTCCTACATGCCACAGAGGGCTACAACAGTAGTACCCTTAACTCATCCAACAATATTGTTAATCTATCCAACCACACACTTAGAATGGTGGAAGAGTCTGTCCTATCTCGGGGACTCTCTTTCTGCCCCACCACCCCCATGCACATGATACAGTTCTGCGGTGATCTGGAAGCCTACTTTCGCTGTCTCTGACTCAAGGAATATTTTCAGCAGCCCACTGAACAGTGCACTGACCCACAGGAACCCTCCTACCGGCACTACAAGAAGCAGCATTCTGCGTGGACTCCTTCTGACGTTCGAAATGACAGACTGGACTTCTATATAGAGTGCTTCCGCAGACGTGCACAGGCTGAAATTGTGAACAAACAGCATCACTTACCTCATAACCACAGCCGTACAGAATGCAAGGCCATCCACAGCCTCAGAAACAACTCTGACATTATAATCAAAGATGGGGCTCACAAAGGAGGTGCTGTCGTCATAATGAACAGGTTGGATTAGGAACAGGAGGCTGCCAGCCAACTCTCCAACACCACATTCTACAGGCCACTATCCTCCAATCCCATTGAGGAGTATCAAAAGAAATGACACCATTTGCTCAAGAAACTGCCTGCTATAGTACATGAACAAATCTGCATGGACACACCTCTAGAGCCCCAACCAGGGATACTCTATCTGCTATCCAAGATCCATAAACTTAGAAACCCTGGATGCCCGGGGGAGGGATAGCTCAGTGGTTTGTCAAATGGCATCCGGACATAGAAGCCAAAAACCAGACTGTCCAGGTAAAACCTGGATGGGTGGCAACCTCATATGGGCTGCTTCCTACCTCCGAGCTCCTTGTACTGCTCCCTTGAGGCCTGTGCTTGACACAGTCTCTCTTCCAGTTCCCAGTCTTCTGGCTTCCCCTCAAGGTCTCCCAGCTCCTTCTTCCCCTGGGGAATACCATTCCCTTAGGGCCGCCTTGCTGTGCCAGAGGGAGCTGACTCACACCCTATGTGAGATTTGCTCTGGAGAGGTCCCTCTTTGTTCCATGGCTAGGTGAAGAAGCACTGGCAGAGCCCTGCTGATTTTGGTAAGGACAAGGGAGGAGAGGGGCAGGAGTTGCTCTCTCTAGCTCTGTGTGTACATCTGTACTGCAATTGGAGGGTTCCTATTACCCTCCACCCGCTGTCCTGATTTTTCACACTTGCTATCTGGTCATCCTAGTCCCCTCCTGTTCAAATTTATGGGCAAACAGATCAGGAGCCCAGCTAAGGTCAGTGGATATGATCCTCTTTATACTGCGGGGGGCAGGAATCAGGTAAGTGAGGTTTGGATAATCCTGGTTGTGCTGAATCTCGCTATTGCCTGGAGGTGAGTAGCCAGAGTGGTCCTCACTATTCTCCAGCGTCCCTTTATATATGGCAGCTTGGCTAATGTCTAAAGCGGTCCCTGAGGGAAGTTTTGTCTCTTCGATTCACACACTGCAAAGGCACTAGTAAGTGCCTCTTTGCCTGCGGCTATATATAACTCAGTCTGACAAGCACTCTGAGGTAGTGCAACCTCATTAGCTGGTTTAGAATTACAGTTTTCACACTTCCCAAGACAGCTTCAGATCTTGGATTCTAAATTCAGCTGGGCAACCTGCAGAATTCTCTGGCACTGAATTGTCCCTGCCTGTTGCTGGCTTTGCCATTAAGAAGCCTACAGTCCATGCTTTCCTACCACTTCATCTGAACTAAGTGAGATGTCACGGTGATGGGCACAACATAGGAAATTAGGCTCAGTGGATCTGCCTTAGACCAACCTCCCCATCACATAGCTTATTAAGGTATTAATACAGCAGGACAGATCCAGGTTCAGTCCATCTTACTAGTAAATTTCCTTTGTCTTGGGAGGTTTATGTCTATTTTCACCACATAACTGGAATCACCAGTAAAGATTTTGTAAGTAAGCAGTGCATGCCTCTGGTCTGGAGTAAAGGGACAAAGGAACAGGAGAAGGTGTAATCATTTCTAGCCCACACAGATTGAATGAGTGCTGCATCTATATGCATATTATCTGCAGGAATGTGTGTGCCTAACTCCCTCCCCAGTAAGTTTTAAATGTTACAGAGCTGAGTCAAAGGGTGATTCATTATATCGCCTCTGTAACCACATCACGGATCCAGGTTAACTGAAATATATTTCGTTGGCATAAATCAAACTGCAACTGCTGATCGGTTTCCCCGGAGATAAGACCGTCATGCGTTGGCTATAAATGTAAATGAATAATTGAAATAACTGGGAGTTTGCCTGAGTGGGGACTAAATAAAACCTGAGGGATCAGATCGTACTCCTGCATGGGCAGAGGGCGGGCCAATTCATGAGTTTCTTGTGCATTCTTCCGCTTGGAGGGATATGAGCACTATGGGAAAGGGAGGCTGGTCCAGTGGTCAGGGCACTCGCCTAGGCAGGGGACGATCTGAGTGCAAGGCCCTGCTCTGACACAGACTTCATGTGTGACCTCTGGAAAGGCATTTAGTCTCTCTGTGCCTCAGTTCCCCATCAGCACAAGGAGGATAACAGCCCCTCATGGGGTGCTGGGATGGGAAACGCCTTAAAGACTGTGAGGTGCTCAGATACAACTGTGAGAGGGGCCATGTATGTAGTAAGGTAGATCGCCACAGGTAATTGATTCTTTAATTCAAGCAAATACTCATAGGGGTTTTGCATTTATTTATTTTGCAGTTTCTGCTCAGCTCTCCCTGCTCCTGAACTCACTCCAATGATGTCAGTGGAAAAACTCCCTTTAAATTCAGTCGATTTGCATGGGGACAACTACAGAGACCCATGATCAGTCTTTACAGGAACACCTTTGACTCAACTGGCTGCAGCCTGAAGCCAGTTTTGGAAGTGGCCATATGAGGCTTTATATTCTTTGCACATTTGTTATGGATCATTTTTTGTTCCACGTCTCAGCGTGTGTTCACCTACAAAGCCTTGAAGGGTGTTCCTGCTGTCCCAGGTTGGTTCTGCATTGAAAAAAACAGTCAAAGTTAAAAAGTGGAAAGAAGGAAAACACAGACTGGCTGATCTCTCCGGATCCACTTCAGAAGTGCTCTCCTGTTCAAAATGCTTCCTCAGCCAATCAGCCTATCCCCCAGATCTTGGCCCAAATACAGCTTGCTTTACTCATCCACACCATCCCGACTGCTCCTGAAAGTGAAATGAGCTAGCTTTGACCCTATCACAGATTTTATCAGGCCAGACGGGACTACTATATGATTATCTAATCTGACCTCCTGCTTCTGGAACAGCCTCCCTGTATCTCTTCCGCCTTCTCAACCTTCCTTCTCCCTTGAAATCTCAGCTAAGCATGTATCTTAGTTCCCTTCCCCCATACTCTTTAACTTCTCTCTCCATCTACTTTTATTTAAGTTTTACTTTAGCAACTGTATCTTCTCACATAGCTCCATGAAGCAGTTAGTGAGATGGTTTACTTGAATGGAGCTAGTCAGTATAAAGCAGTATCCTAGTGGCCTACGAAGAGTTTCCAACAGATTGTATATTTAGCAAAGTAATGTTTCTAGATTCACAGCAGCAGGACTCCCTGAGCTGCAGTCAGTTTTTTTTTCCATCTTGCAGGTGTCCCATTAGAGTATGTGACCTGACATTGATGTTATAATTAGGCAAGGTTGCATTTTTCTCCTTGCATCTGAAACAATCAGCATCATTCTTGCAAGAGGTCAAAGTTCACTTCTAGCCAGTGACGGCTGTGACGTTGATTGGCAGGTCCCAGGCTGACTTCTGTCTTCCCCTCTTACGCAGATTGTCAGGTCTGTGTTTATCAATTAGTAGGTTGCACGGCCTAATGAGGTTCTGATGATGGAAAATAGCCAGAATTTCATTCCCATCTAGGAAAATCAACTGCGATAATAACCCTGATTCCCCTGGCTTTACAACCATTTATATGTCAGTAGCCATGCCACCTCAAACGGCAGTCCAGACAGATCTCTGAAGTTAGGATGTGTCACTATGTAGTGAGATTCCTCTAAGGAAGAAGCCAGGTGCTACAGGAAGCAGCATTGGTGATTCAGTAGGTGGCACTCTTCTCTCTGGTTCTGTACCAACCAGTGCCCTAGTGCAGGATTATAGTGCACTCTGCTGCTGGAGGTGATATCTTTCAGATGAGACTTTAAACACCACAAACTAGGGAAATACAACCTCAGTGGAGCTACTGTAAGGTGGGTGCATAACTGGTTGGAAAACCGTTCCCAGAGAGTAGTTACCAGTGGTTCACAGTCAAGCTGGGAGATATATCAAGTAGGATCCTACAGTTTTGGGTCCAGTTCTATTCAATATCGTCATCAGTTATTTAGATAATGGCATAGACAGTACACTTATAAAATTTGCAGATGAGGGGTTGCAAGTGCTTTGGAGGATAGAGTTAAAATTCAGAATGATCTGGACAAACTAGAGGAATGGTCTGAAGTAAATAGGATGTAGTTCAATAAAGACAAATGCAAAGTACTCCATTTAAAAGGAATACAAAATGGGGAATAGCTGCTTAGGAAGGAGTACTGTGGACAGGGATCTGGGGATAATAGATCACAAGCTAAAAATGAGTCAACAGCGTAATGCTGTTGCAAGAAAAGCAAACATCATTCTGGGATGTATTAGCAGGAGTGTTGTAAGCAAAACACAAGAAGTAATTATTCCGGTCTGCTCTGCACTGGTTAAACCTCAAGTGGAGTATTGTATACAGTTCTGGACGCCACATTTCAGGAAAGAGGTGAACAACTTGGAGAAAGTCTAAAGAAGAACAAAAAAATGACTATAGGTTTAGAAAACATGACTTATGAGGGAAGATTGAAAAAACTGGAGAAGAGAAGACTGTGGGTTTGGCTACACTTGCAGGTGTGCGGTGCTGGGAGTTACAGCTGTCTTCGTACAGCTCTGTAGGGAAAGTGCTGCAGTCTGGCCACACTGACAGTTACCAGCACTGCAGTGTGGCCACATTTGCAGCATTTGCAGCGGTGTTGGGAGTGGTGCATTATGGGCAGCTATCCCAGCGTTCAAGTGACTGCAACGGGCTTTTCAAAAGAGCGGGGTGGGGTGGAGTGTGACAGGGAGCTAGGAGGAGACAGAGATAGTGGATTTTTGGAGCTGACACTGTGTCAGCTCCCTGCCTTGCAAGTTCCGACCCCTTCCCTCACCCCTCTCCCATTCACTAAATGTAAATAGCCTTCTTTGTTTTTTTCCTCACAGACCAGATAAGCAGCTGCTCCGAAACGGACCCTCGCCCCACTGCCCGCCCCGCTGCTTCTCTCCTCAAGCAAACACTAGCTGTGGACATTCCAAAGGAATCCCCCTGCCTGCCTCATTCACTGCAAACAGTAGCTGTGTTTGTTTTTCAGATAAGCAGCTCTGGGAGCCCCAAGTTCAAAACAAAGAGAGTTATCTTTACTTAAAAGCATTATGGGAAGGTTCCAGGGGTCAGTTACAGCATAGTAAGATTAATCACTGTTTACACTGGCACCCCAGCGCTGCAACAGCAGCACTGTTGTCTTTATTCCTCTTGTTGAGGTGGAGTACATGCAGTGCAGTAGCCAGGGAGATACACAGTGCCTTGCCATTGTGGACGGGGAGTAGGTTACAGCGCTGTAAAGTCACCACCAGCACTGTAACTCTCAAGTGTAGCCAAGCCCTCGAGGGAATAAGATAACAGTTTTCAAGTACAAAAACAATCATTACAAGGAGGAGGGAGAAAACTTGTTCTCATTTGCCTCTGAGGATGGAAAAAGAAGTAATGGACTTAAGTTGCAGCAAGGGCAGTTTAGATTGGACATTAGGAAAAACTTCCTATCTATCAGGGTAGTTAAGCACTGGAATAAATTGCCTAGGGAGGTTGTGGAATCTCCATCATTGGAGATTTTTAAAGCCAGTTAGACCAACATCTCTCAAGGATCATGTCTAGATCAGGGATCAGCAACCTTTGGCACGCGGCTTGCCAGGGTAAACACCCTGGCAGGCCGAGCTGGTTTGTTTACCTGCTGTGTCAGCAGGTTCGGCAGATTGTGGCTCCCACTGGCCGCAGTTCGCCATCCCAGGCCAACAGGGGCTGTGGGAAGCAGCGGCCAGCACATCTCTCAGCCCACGCTGCTTCCCAAAGCACCCATTGGCCTGGAGTGGCGAACTGCAGCCAGTGGGGGCCATGATCAGCCGAACCTGTGGACGCAGCAGATAAACAAACCAGCCCGGCCTGCCAGAGTGCTTGCCCTGGAGACCTTCATGCCAAAGGTTGCAGATCCCTGGTCTAGATAGTACTTAGTCCTGCCCTGAGTGCAGATGACTGGACAAGAAGATCTCTTGAGGCCTATGATTCTATAATTGTAGCTACATAGTCATTAAAGATCCTATGGCACTTTGTACACAGCTGCCTACTTAGCATTCAGATACCATATGGATGGGCAATGAGAGAGACATTCTGTAAGGGTGCTGGCTCTGATATCTTCATCAAATTACAAAGTGGGTACCATGGTTCTGCCAGTCTGTATCCTCCATGTTTTCAGTTGGATATAGTGTTCTTTTGCACTTCACAGATATTGCTGCCTTTCCCTGATGAGTCAAGTGCTTCATATGCAGCTTATAATTTACTTTGGGATCTTTTAGGATGAAAACTACTAAATACATGTCAGATCATTATCAGAGGAGTTATACCTGGGGATGCTTTCCTGAGCTTCTGTTGAATGCTGTCAGCTGCTTTAACATTATTTCAGCTTTATATAATCAAAGGTGCACTTGATAAGAAATTTTGTTAAATCAGATGCGATTTCTACCTTGGCAATGCCCCCTTTTGCTTCTAAGGGAGTTAAGTGGGGTGGTCACCCCACTCCTGCCCTGAAGGGCTTAAAACAGCACCATGGGAGAGGGCTGTGGAAAGGGAAGAGCTGGGCTGATTGGGGGAAGAAGCCATAGATGGGACCAGGCCCCAATCAGACCACAGCTGGCTCTATAAGAGGGCTGAGGGCCAGAAACTGACAGACACATTGTCTCTCTAGCTTTCAGAGGGGGGTGGGACCTGGCTGTCTGGGAAGCTGAGGAGGGTACCTAGGGTGGAGCAGGGCTGGGGAAGGGCAGAAGGAGCTGGGGTGCTCCAGCCTAGCTAAGCCCCAGGCTGCAGGCCGAGTTAAGGGCCCACAAGAAGGTATTAGGGCTGCAGAGAGGCAGCCCAGATATAGGCAGAGGCAGCAGGTCTAACCCCCCTTGCCCATGATGAGTGGTTTACAGACTGCAGTCTGCTCCAGGGCGGGGGCGAGATGGTGACTGGCAGTAGCCACTGAGGCAAGGTGGGAATAGGAAGTTGAGGGTTCCCTGGGGAGGGGAGACCCAGAGAGAGGGGGTACTGCAGTGGGCAGAACCCCTGAGCAAAGCGCACCAGGGTCTGGGCGGGACACGGGGGCCAGCAGCAGGCAAGCAACGGGCCTGCAGAGGGCGCTCTGGGCTGGAAAGAGCTAATTCCCAAGCTGACCAGCAGGAGGTGCCGCACCGGTGAGTCCTCACCCTGCCATGGGGAGGCTATTCTTCCCTGCACTCTTCTGAATTCTTGAGGGTTTTTTTTCCCTCCCTCTCCCGAGGACACAGGAACTCGTGGAATTAAAGATAAACCCTACAAAAAGAATAGTTAAAGTGCTCTAGTACATCACTGCCACAGCAACAGCCCAAGATGGCCTGGTCAGTATCTCACAGGTGTGCAGGATGGGCAGTATAATGTTGCAAGGATATGCATCTTTATGCCTTTTCACTGCACAGTTGCAAAATATGTTTCACAAGCAAGTCAAAATAGGGCTCAATGAGAGAGCAAGTGTCAGAGGAGAGCCTTGGGTTCCATTCCAGAATTAGCCATCGACTTCCTGTGTGACTTCGGCCAACTCACCGCCCAGCTTTGTGCCTCAGTTTACCAGTCTGTAAAATGGGTATTATAACCATCACCTATGATACCTTTTAGAAGTGTTGAGGTTTAATTAATATCTACAATGTAATTTGAAATCTTCATATAAAAGTTGCCCTGTAAAATAAATAAACAGCACTGTTTGAATGGCATCTCTTCACCCTCCATTATATATAGACCATCTCTCATGACAATCTCTGCCTGCTGTAATAAAAGTGCTCCCCTGAACTGTTTAGATTAAACTGAGCACCACAAACTGTGAATGAGTAGTTCCGGGTGTCACCAAGCAGAAGTATTTTGTAACTTCAGGAAGAGATAGGTGGGGATACCATATCAATACTAAAGCTGTACAAATTCTCACTTCCATTTCTCATGGAGTTGGCTGAGCTCATAAGTTTCACTCTCCCTTCTAGGTTCAAATCCCCATGTCACTGTGAGAATCAAAACTGAAACATGATCTCAATAGGAATTATTCCCACTTATGCCAAACCTGAATTTGAACTTTGAACCTTTGTTGTGATTCCAGAAACTTGGAGCTCTTGGACTAATAGAAATGATGGGTTTTTTTCAATTTAACTCACATTTCAATTTCCAGCCTTACTGGTAACTAGGGTGACCAGACATCCCGATAAAATCAGGACTATCTCGATATTTAGATGTTTGTCGGGACACAATTTGTCCTGATATTTCATTCCTCTGGCAGCATTCGCCTTTTTTTTTCCCCCCTCCTCCAGCGGACCACTTCCCCGCATGTGTCCCGATATTTTCTCCCTCTCATCTGGTCACCCTACCAGTAACATGCAAAATATATGACTCTTAAACACTGTTTCTCCAAACACAAAGCCATCTGATAGATGACAGACAGTTCTCCCCTCAGAGATTAATTCTAGAAGGCCTATGCCCAAGCCCAGTACAATATTTATACAAACACTCTAACACAGAGAGACAGACAGCTGAAAACCCAGGAGTTTTCGCATTACGTCTCTCATCATTGTGAAACAATCTGTTCATGGCAACAATTGCTTTGTTATTCTGTTTTTTAAGTTTCTCTAAAAGACCTATTTTTGCCATGCTGCCTTTAGTGGATCTGTATTTTTTTTTTAAATCCTTATTTGTTGTTCCCCTTTCCCTAACCTCTATCTGTGTCTTTACACTTTGAGGTCCCCAAGGCAGTGGCTGTCCCTCCTTCAGTGACTGAAAAGTGCTAGTTAAATGTGGGTCCTACTATAAATAAAATTATTACTACTAGATAGTCGTTTACAGCAGTGGTGCCCGATCTTTCTTTTCTCTGAGGGATTGGAGGATGGATCCCTTTTCCTCCCAAGGTCCCCTCTAACCATGTCTCAGTACAATCACTCTCCTTTTTTCTATCAATTTTCTCTTTCCTGTCCTTTTCATTCTCTTTGGCTTTAATCCTGTGTTATTGTGGGAGATGTTTTGTTTTTCGATTGTTGTTTTTCTCTTTTCCTTGATGTGTTGGTGGCAGCAAGGTACTGGATGCATCTGCTCTTGTAGCTTTGAGTGCCCAAGAAGTAGACCTAAGAAGTGGAGTTAGAGCCAGCAGGCAGGGCTGCCTGAGAATATAACCTTGTCCGTGTGAGTTGCTCCCACCACCAATTATACTGAGGGTTACTATCAGAATGCTAAGGGAAGGTGAGTGGTTTTGAAGAAGCCTGCCACTGTTTTAGCAGAGCAGCAAGAGTATGTTTGCAACATGAGGAATGATGGATCCAAGATCACAGAGTTTTCATCACCTCTCCATTCCTATCCTTTGCCTCATGCCCTCCCCATGCCCCCAGGCCTATTTCCCCTTGCATGGCCCAGGCTGGAAAACTAGTAAGCTATTAATTGGTTTCAATGTAAAATAAAACAATATAAAATACTGTTTTAAAAATATCCTTCCTGGATTATTTAATAACATTTTTGGTTGTTAAAGAGAGTCTTAAAAGTCAAATTTTGCTTTCCTCTAGTTCTGCAATTTGAAAACTTGTTTGCACTTCATTCACCACAGCCAGTGAAACTATAGATTGGTCTGTTTCACTTCCTGTTTAATAACACTTTCCAGTGTTGCCAACTCTCAAGTTTTTATGGAGAATCTCATAATCATGAGCCCCAGTTACTGGAGTTATGCGAGTACATCAGAATCTTAGCTTTCATTGGTTAAAAAATAAGGGCTTGGCTACATTGGCACTTTACAGTGCTGCAACTTTCGCGCTCAGGGGTGTGAAAAAACACCTCCCTGAGTGCTGCAAGATGCAGCGCTGTAAAGCGTCAGTGTAATCAGGGCGGCAGCGCTGGAAGCACGGCTCCCAGCGCTGCACGCTACACCCGTAAAGGATGTGGTTTACAAGCAGCGCTGGGAGAGCTCTCTCCCAGTGCTGCTGCTCTGACCACACTCACACTTCAAAGCGCTGCCGCAGCAGCGCTCCCGCAGCACTGCCCCGGCAGCGCTTTGAAATTTCTAGTGTAGCCAAGGCCTAAGTTTCTAGCCCTCACAGTGGCAGAGAAAAGCATAAAAATGTGACCCCTGAGTAACTTAAGGCCACCAAATCAGAAGACAAACAAAAATAAACGCAAAGGGGTTTTTGTAATTTCATGATTTTTAAGCCAATCTCATGAGCTTCATGTCACTGTGAGAAACAAAAATAAAACACAATCTCAACAGGAATTATTCCCACTTATGCCAAACCTGAATTTGAATCACTAACTTTTTGTAACATTTGGAGTTGGCGATACTGCTTTGCACCAGCGCCATATTATCACCTAGGCCAACCAGGCCTAGGCCTAGCCTGGCAAATTTGCTTATGCCCCCTCCCCAACTCCACCCCTTCCCCAAATCCCTGGCCCACTTCCTCCCCCAGGCGTGCCGCGCTTCCCTCCTTCCGCTTCCCTCCCAGGCATGCCATGCGAAAATGCTGGGAGGGAGGGTAGGAGGGAGGGAGAAGCGAGTAGCAGCACTTGGAGGAGGCAGAGCAGAGGTGAGCTGGGGCCTGCAGGCATGGAGAGTAACCGGAGGGGGCTGGGAACCGCTTCCCTCCCCAACTCACCTCCGCTCCACCGCGGCCATCTCCCGAGTGCGCTGCAACTCCCCTTCTCTCCCCACCCTCCCAGGCTTGCCGTGTGAAAGCGCTGGGAGGGAGGGAGAAGCGAGTAGCAGCGCGCTCGGGGGATAGTGATGGTGATCTGGGGCCGGTGGGCATGGGGAGTAACTCTTGGGGGCGGGGACAGGGAACCACTCCCTGCCCCAGCTCACCATCACTCCACCCCCGCCATCCCCTGAGCGCACCACATTCCCCCCTCCTTCCCAGGCTTGCTGCGGGGGAGCAGAGGTGAGCTGGCATGGGGTGCGGGAAGTGGCAATTTTTTGAGGGCCTAGGGGTGCCAGATTTGTTAATCCGCCCCTGCTTTACACGTGTACATAGCACCTTCCATCTCAGGCTCTTAAAGCACTTTAGATATTCGTATCATTTGAGGTGAGACAAGTAAGTATTATTATCCTCCAGATGGGGAAATTGAGGCACAGAACAGTGAAGCAACTTTGCCCCGGGTTCACACACAGACGATGTGGCAAAGATGAGAACAGAACCTAAATCTCGTGGCTTCCAGTCTTCTGCCTTTCTCCATGTGTTTAGTCATCATAATTGGAAGTGTGGTGACAGCTTAGTTAACCCAGGCCTTCTCAAACTTTAACATAGAATGAGTGGACCATATTTTAATAGAGAACTACCTCCCCTCTCACCCCATATCTCCGCTCCCAATGACAACACCATCACATCCTTATAGTAACTCCAGAAAATGTTAATTTAAAAGACTAATATTAGGAAAGGATGTCCCCTTTGCTTTCTCCACCCCTACATGTGGCTCTGCTGCATGGTTCTTTTCCCTCTACACCCCTGCACTTGTTGCTCGGCTTCCTTATACCACTCTCCCCTGCTCCTCAGGATGTTGCATTCTGGTGAGTAGCAGCTCCAGTCCCACTGGTGGTTCCCATGCCTGATGGTGGTCCTATTTTCAATCCTTTTCTGCATCTGCAGCTTCTAGTAGAGGCACCTAGGCTGACTCCTCATTGTTTTTATCTGCTTTTACAAGCCACTTTTGCAATTGGCAAGCCTGGATGCTTGTGGCAGCAGCTGGAAACAAGGAATGCCATCATGTGATTCAATACATGCTGTGATGGGTTGGATCACAGAAACCCCTTTGGGAGCTGCCAACTGATGTGCCAAGACTACTTCTGCCCCTGCTTTCCTGCCCTGGTAGCTTGGGACTTCAGTGCCCTGCCTGGTTTGAGCCAGACCCACTAGCCTGCTGCAAACCCAGACCCAGGTCTGAACCACATCCCTTAACACCTGCAGGCTTAATTGAAAGCAGCTTAAGAAGTGTTTCTGTCTTTAACACTCAGATGCCCAACTCCCAATGGGGTTCAAACCTCAAATAAATCTGTTTTACCCTGTATAGATCTTATACAGGGTAAACTCATAAATTGTTCACCCTCTATAACGCTGATAGAGAGATATGCACAGCTATTTTCCCCCTCCCCCCAGATATTAATACATACTCTGGGTTAATTAATAAGTAAAAAGTGATTTTATTAAATATAGAAAGTAGGATTTAAGTGGTTCCAAGTAGTAACAGACAGAACAAAGTGAATTACCAAGTAAAATAAAATAAAACTTGGAAGTCTAAGCCTAATACAGTAAGAAAACTCAATGTAGATAAAACCTCACCCTCAGAGGTGTTCCAGTAAGCTTCCTTTTACAGACTAGTCTTCTTCTAGTCTGGGTCCAGCAATCACTCACACCTCCTGCAGTTACTGTCCTTTGCTCCAGTTCTTCTCAGGTATCCTTGGGGGTGGTTAGGCTATCTCTTGAGCCAGCTGAAGACAAAATAGAGGGGTCTCCCAGGGGTTTAAATAGACTTTATCTTGTGGGTGGATACCCCTTCCTTCCCTGGTATAGAATTCCAGCTCCAAGATGGAGTTTTGGAGTCACATGGGCAAGTCACATGTCCATGCATGATTCAGAACTTACAGATAGCAGCCATGGTTCACATGCTACCTTGAACATCCTCAAGTAGACTTCTTATGTGGATTGGAGCCTTCCAAGATCCATTGTTCCTTAAGTGTTTCTTGACGGGGCACTTAACTTTCACATTCCTTTCTCAACAAGCTGACCAAGTGCTTTACTAAGGCTACTTAAAAATCAAGCAAGTACACAGCCAATATTCATAACTTTGAATACAAAAATTATATATGTATACAGATAGGATGAATAGACTCAGTAGATCATAACCTTTACAGAGATATGTTACATGGTATATGTAGCATAAAACATATTCCAGTTATGTCATACATACATTCATAAGCATATTTCCATAAAGACTTATAGGGTGGACCCTCTCACATACCAACAGCCAGTGCTCTGTGGACCATTGGCCTAAATATTTCCATTATAATTATCCTTTGTAAGCTATTCAGACATTTCTAAAATGTTCACCTTTCAGTCTGAATTTTTTCAGACCTGGTCTCTGCCTGAAAATGTTTTTGGAGGGTTTTTAAGTTTGAGCAAAACCAGTTCAATGAACACAGCATACTTTTTCCACTTAAGCACAAAAAAAAAAAAACAGCAACATTTTTAATACTGCTCTAGTGCTAAAAAGGGTGAGGGCAAGAAGTTGAAATCTGGCAAGGAAATAGCTCTGAGGAAGGAGAAGTGCTTTGCACTGTCCTGATGAAAATCTGTTTTGATTTCACGAAACTGTGAAAGTTTGAAAACCATGGTCTGTGGATGCACATTCATCTTCTAACAACTTTAATGTCTTTTAGCAACTGCCTCCCAATATTCTACATATGAAAGAGAGGTGCACTGATAAATTGGTATGGCAGTAAAAAACGTGGTGAGCCCTTCCTCATTTAATGCAAGAGTTCAGGTACTAAAGGAAGGTCAAGAACATTAAGCTCTTGGGGATAGGGAAGGTCGTTTTGTACAGTACCTAGAATAATGGTGTCCTGGCCCTTGATCAAGGGCTCCTAGGCACTACAGTAGTATCATATGATACCTTGATAAACTGGGGCGCTAATCAAGGTTTGAATAACAACATAGACCCCATGATGCTCCTAATACACAATGGGAAGCTCAAGCTATTGTGACACATCCCAACGGTACTTTGGGAAAACATCATTGTGCTCCATCATTAGCATCAACAGACAGTAATGTGAAACATCACCGAAGAGACACCAACGCATGAAAATAAAATCATGCCACGCAGGGCCGGTGCAACCCGTTAAGCGACCGAGGCGGTCGCCTAGGGCGCTGACATTTGGGGGGCAGCGACCACAGCAGCCAAACATCTGGCCGCCACGGTCGTCGGTGGTATTTCGGGGTCAGGACCTTCTGCCACATCTGTCGGGGGCACCATTTTGGGGGCAGGACCTTCCGCCGCCTAGGGCACCAAAAAGGCTGCCGGCCCTCCTGGTGCCACGGTGCCACCATACATCACCCCACCACATGAAAAAGTCACTGTGACACATCAAAATATCACAGTGACAGCACACCAAAACATCACATTTGTGCTTCAGTGCACAAATACTTCACATCACCACTGCCAGTGACCAAGTCGTGGGTGGTCTGGCCTAATGGTTGGAGCAACAATCCACCTTGCTAATTAGTGTTGACTCCAGTCGGGGTGGACTGAAAGTCACACAGCTTCTGACTGCGCTCATTAAGTTTCCAAGTGACTGGCTCTGCCACAGGCTGGCCCCTGCGAACCACAAAGCATGGTCTTGTCTTCACGAGGCATGAAGGTCTCCCTGAGATGTGACCATTTCACAAGAAGGGTGTGAGGCATGAATGTCTATATGGTGGCTCAAGTGTGAGAAGATGATACATGGCATGAACTTGTTCGTGGGGCAGTGCAAGGCCTGAATGTGACAGTGCAGCAACATGGGGCTTAAATGTGTCACCATGATGCACAAAGTACATCTGTGTCTTCATGAAGCACGTGCATGTCACCAGCTGTGATGTGTGCTGTGTCACCGCGTGTGTCACCATGAAGCAGGCCATCATCACAAGGTGTGTATGTTTCACCACAAGGCATGATGTGTGCCAATGTCCCCACAGGGCACGTGCTTGTCACCACAAAGCATTAAGTGCCAGTGTCACGACAGAACATGTGTTCCCATGTCTCCATGTGTGCTCTCACCACAAGATGTGTGTGTGTCACAAGCATGCGTCACCACAAGACGTGTGCATGTCCTACAAGGTATGAAGCATGCCCATGTCACACAAGATGTTTGTGTCACAAGGTGTGTGCATGTCACCACGAGGTGTGTGCTATTTCCACGAGGTGTTTGTGTGTCACTGCAAGGCATGAAGCATGCCCGTGAGCACGAGGCATGTGCTGTCACCCCAAGGTGTGTAGCATGCCCAAGTCATGCAACATTTGCTGTCACTATGAGGTGTAAAGCGTGCCTGTCATAAGGCGGGTGCATATCACCATGAAACACGTGTCACCATGAGATGTGAAGCATGCCCATGTCACCAAAAGGCATGTGCTATCAGCAGGAGGTGTGTGCATGTCACGAGGCATGCAGCATGCCCGAGTCACCATATGGCTTGTGTCACCAGGGATGTGCAAGTCACCACAAGCCATGTGTGCATTACCACAAGGGGTGTGCTATCATAAGGCAAGTATGTCACCACAAGCCATGTGCGTGTCACAAGGGGTATGCTATCACCACAAGCCATGTGCGTGTCACCACAAGAGGTGTGCTATCACCACAAGGGGTGTGTCACCACAAGCCATGTGCGTGTCACCACAAGGGGCGTGCTATCACCACAAGGGGTGTGTCACCACAAGCCATGTGCGTGTCACCACAAGGGGTGTACTGTCCAGGGCTGGCTCTAGCCATTTCACTGCCCCAACCACGGCGACACGCCGCGGAGGGAGCTCTGCCGCTCGCCGGTCCCGCAGCTCCGGTGGACCTCCCACAGGCGTCCCTGCGGATGCTCCACCGGAGCCTCGGGAGCAGCGGACCCTCCGCAGGGACGCCTGCGGGAGGTCCAGCAGAGCCACCTGCCGCCCTCCCGCAATCGGCAAGAGCGCCCCCGCGGCGTGCCGCCCAAGCACGCGCTTGGCACGCTGGGGCCTGGGGCCGGCCCTGGTACTATCACCACAAGCCATGTGCGCGTCACCACAAGCAGTGCAAGGTACTCGTGTCACCCCCCAGATGCGAGGCGTACACGTGCCACCGGGACGCACCGGCCCGCTCTGCCCCAGGGCCGCCCAAGCCGCCCCCGCCCGGCGGGCAAAGGTCAAAGCAGCAGCGGGCAAAAGCCCCATCTACTCCCAGGCCCGCCCCTCGGCGCGCGCCTCCCTGAGCTCTCGCTCCGCCCCCTCGGCGCGCGCGACGGGGATACCGCGACCCGCCCCCTAGCGCGCCACCTCGTCGCTCCAGCCTCCTCCCTCTCTGCCTCCCCCGTCTGTTCGCCCCGCCCACCGCTCCCCTCCTGGTTACCCGTCGTGCTCCGCGCAGCCCTGGCACTGACGTGCTGCCCGCAGCCGCCACTTGTGAGCCTGGGCGGGGAGCGCGAGAGAAGCGCAAGGGAGCCGACCCAGAGCCGGGGGCAGCCGCGCGGGTAAGCGGGCACATTCCCCTCGCTCCGCCGGCCCAGCCGCCGCGGACACCCTCCCTTCCCCGCGGCGGCCTGAGCCGTTCGCGCAGGAACCGGGCCCGGGTGGGTGAGCCGCTGGGTGGGGAGCGGCGGGGCCCGGCCTGCTGGGTGTCCCGGACAGCGGGGGCGGCCTGGCGCGTCCCTGTCGAGGGCCCGTGTTGCCAAGCAGGCCGCCCCGCCCTGGGAAGCTGGGACGCTCGGGAGCTGCGAGCGATTCAAACGGTCGCTGCCCGGGTGGTTCCTAGTCCCCCCCCCCCCTCCCGGGCCGGCCTAGGCCCTCTGTCTTTCCCCCAGCCTGGGCCCGGCGTGGGCCCCCTCTCCCCCCCAGCCTGGGCCCGGCCTAGGCACCCGACCTGTGTCCCCCTCGGCCCAGAACCCCCCGCCTTGGCCTGGCCAGCTCTATGGACCTGACTCCCCAATCTTGGCCCTGTCAGGCAGGTCTACAGGTCCGACATCCTCCCCCCCACCCCACCCGCAGTGGGGGAGTTGGGTGAGGGTGGCTGTCAGGTGAGATCTCCCTCTCCGAATAACTCAGAGCTGGCCCAGGGCATATGGATTCTCCTCTTCCTCAGACTCTTGGCTCGCTGTAGGTATTTAAGTCTGTCCAGTCTTGGGAGTGTGATCAGGGATGCGTGCTGAGTACGTGCCTTCATTAAAGGTTTGAGGGTATAATTGCTTAATTCTTGTAGTGCCTGGGTCGGGCTGTGGGATAGGATAAAATGGTGAGGGGTAGAGTTGCTGTCTTTACCCTGGAACAGAATTTCTTCCCAGTCTCAGTTGCTTGGGTGGGTGACCCCGGAGGTCAACCTTCCACCCTACTCAGCATGCGGGGCTTGCTTATAGCAGATTAGCCCCTGTCCTATAAAATCCTATTTGCCTTTATCTGTGTCCCATATATGATACTGCGGGAAGGTAACCTCCTTCCACAATTCAGCTTGCCAGGAGTATAGTGCTCTACATGGAAGAATTCATTGATCATGAGGCATGATTGGTTTTACTCCATTTTACTATCATTAAAACTGTTTTGTCACAAAATCATCCAGTCAAAGTATTTGACTGGCACTTGGCTTACCAAAGCAAATTCCACAGGTTGGCTGAGTGTATGCATAAGTTTTATTTTGACTCCATCAGCTTCATCTATAGCTGAAATGTTAACTATTCAGATAATACTTCGAACTTTGCTGTGCAACCACTGAGCCTCACAATACCTCTTTGAAGAGCATTATTATCCCTGTTGTCCCGATGAGAAATTGAGAGCTTAAAGTTGAGTGATTTGTCCAAGGTCATGTAGCAGAACAATTCTATTACTATTTTTGCCACTCTAATAATCTGGCAGTTTTTTATCCAAATTTGGGTATTCCCTGTCATTTCTAACTCCCTTAAAGGAAGAAATTTTTCTCCAAATATTCTTTAGTTCTTTGTAGCTTTCTGCTCAAAATGGTACCATAATACACAGTGTTAAGCTTGTAGGTATGGAAGGAAAGGGATTTTCTGAAAATGTATTTAGGGGGTTAGTTTGATGCCATTATTTCCTCTACTGGACACCCATAATTGTTGCAAAGCTTGGGAGCTGACTACTTCCCCCAACCCATTATTGTAATGGTAGCCCTGGATGAAAAGGTGAGAAAATTTACCTGACTTGAAGACAGTCGAGCCAGCCAATTTAAGAGTTTCATTTGCCATGCTTACTGACTCTTCTGCTCTGGCAGAGCAGCAGAACCAAGAGATGGTTTAAACAAATGTCTCTTCTACAAACTCAGCAGCTTTGGGTGCTATAGCAATGGACACTAGTTAAAAAACTCATTTTAAACATCAGGTGCAGGGTAGGTTGTGCCCATAAATAGATGGCTTGACTGATCATGGTGTCCACTTATTTGCCATGGGTTCTTAATTCAAGAACCTTGAATCGGATATAGTTGAGAGGAGTAACACACATCAGTCTGTATCAGCAAATCCCTTTGTATAAAGTTATATGAAAGTACTATTTTTTTTGCATTCTTACTGAAAAGGGACTATAAAAGTGGTACATTCTTACTCAATAGAGCTTTTGTGTAGTCTGAGTCATCCTTGCTGAGTGTATTGACAAAATGGAGAGTTGTCTTAGGCTTTGGAGCTAGCAGAGTTAGGAACAGACTGTATCTCTTCCTTTTTGTGACTCATTAGAATTGTTCAGTGTGTGTTACCCCATGTAAAACTGTCTGTGGGAACTAGGGTTGCATGGGTACAACTAAGGGCATCATTACCCCGCAGAACCCTTATTACATACATTCGTGGAAGAAGGAAAGAAACCCATCTTGACAACAAGATTGGTTGAGTTCAGAAGGATGCGAGTTAAGTGAAATGGCTTTTTTCCTATCAAACCTGCTCAGTAGAAAATCACTGAGATGACAATATTTTCATTACAGAGTAGAAGTACACTTTAGTTTCATCATCTGTTACGAAATATTTTATCATGTGTAGATCATTCTCATGAGTATTTCAGTATTCTGGATTCTTTACAATGGGTACATTTGGTCAACATAGCCTATGGCTACGCTACAGCTTAAGTCAACACAAGTTGTGTTGCTCAGGGGCGTGAATTGGCCACCCCCCTGAGCGACACAACTTGTGCCTAGTTAAGCACCAGTGTGGTCAGCACTATGGCAGCAGGAGAGCTCCGGATAACAGTCATTGCCACTCATTGGGGGTGGCTTAATTAAGTGGACGGGAGACTCCGATCTGCTTAGAGCAGTGACATTAGAGAGCTTACAATGACGCAGCTCCACTGGTGCCACTGCGCTGCTGTAAGTGCTCTCATTTAGCCATAGTTGTGTAAAATTGAGATTCCATAAAAAAAAGCAGGTGTCTTTTTTCCCTCCCAGTCTGTTAAGGCCTTGTTAGCATGGAAGCTGTAGAGCTGGTATTACAGCTATCACTATCCCCAGCTATCATGCTCTCCTTTTACTGATGGGCAAAAGTTTTGAATCAGTTTCCTGCTACAACAGCTGTTTTTCTGTATTATTCAGCATTTTTTCTTGCTGCTTGCAGGTATCTAATTTTATTTCTTGTTTCTAATACGTGGAAACGTGTGAATATATGGTATTACTTTTGCTGATGTCTCAGTTCTAATATTCCTCTTCATATGCTGATTATGATCCAAACAATCAGTTGAGCATTGGCTCTTGGATTTGGTCATGTGTCATCCACCAATCTTGTTTCATTTATTCTTTAACTTGACTTTATTCACAGTATCTAGGGTGAATTTAGTCGTAGTGTTGAACTCATATAGTGGGTGGGGTAGTATGTCAGACACATACATCTCTACGCTGAAATAACACGAATTCGGATACAACGCAGTAAAGCAGCACTCCAGAGCGAGGGAGGCGGGGCTGCACGATCCAGTAGATCAAAGCAAGTTCAATATAACACTGTTTCACCTATAACACGGTAAGATTTTTTGGCTCTCGAGGACAGCATTATGTCAAGGTAGAGGTGTAGTAGTTTTAAAGTATATAAGTATTTTGCTATTGTAAGTCTGAGCCACATTCTGTTTAAGTGGAAATCATCAACACTTTCTGCTAGTTAGGCTGAGCATGGTGTTCTTAGGTTTCACCATTTTTAATAGCAGATGTAGCTGTAATCAAATTACTTTAGATGTGACTTGACTGGGTAGCAGACTACACTTAACTCTGACATCATCTTTCAGGCAATTGGGGACAGCCAGAAGGAAAAAATAATAAAGCCTTTTGCTTCTGCCCAGAGATCTTGTGATTGTAGTCAAAATCCTTCCAGTAAAGTGAATTCCTTTACCTTTTTGTAAAGGAAGATACAGACGTTATGATTCAAATGAGTCTCTCTCAACTTAAAAAATGTGGACTGCCAAAAGTTGAGAGAACTCAATGAATTACTATGGAATATGTTAAATTGTTCACCTGTTTTTTTAGATAAACAATATTGGGTGTCTTGTGATATACCAGCTGTTCATTATATTTTAATGTGGTTCAGGGTTTTATTTTTGAAACTTAGAAGTGCATCGCTGCTTCTCGTGCATCAAATTGAACTTGAAAACAAGAACCGCAGACTGATGTGCTTTTGAGTAAAATGTTAAATGGTCCATTTTTTGTTTCCATGCGTTCTAGAACATTGTGCAATCTACTTCTGTTCGCGTTACTGCGGGAATGACTAAATCTTTAGTGCACTAGGGCAATATCTAACTGTTGATGCGCATGTTCCTCCTATTTATTTGTTACAGTAGCACCTACAAGCCCCATTATGCTTAGCACTGTACGCACACACAGTGTGAAGGTGGTCTCTTCCCAGAAGAACTTACAATTTCAGTAGACATAGGTGTATGTAACAAACAGACAGAAGAGATGGAATGGGATTTAGGTGAACTATGTTCTTTAGGAGTCATGTTTCATTCTCCTGCTAAAGCAATTGAGAAGCTGTGGCCAAAGTTGCAAGTAAGATCTACTGTCAATGAAGAACATAATCTTGATTTGAAGAGGTGCTAAGCCGCCTTCAGCCCCTGCAGCAGTTGCATTTATTTGGTCCTGATATTTAGCTGCTCTTGTATGGCAGTTTGGCAGAGAAGTTCACTTCATTTGGAGAAGCATTTGAGAACAGTTGTGGCCCGCAGCATTCCTTTGAAAAGGCTTAGATGCGACTTCTTGTTGAAAATAACTTACTATATGCGTGTTTTCATCCGGCCCATCTGGGGACTGGCATCATCTGCTCTGGATGACTCTTCATCTAGTTTCATTCATAGTGCTCTGTTTGTCAAGTGTTGGAGAATATGGAAGCCACATTTAGATCAATCTTCAGTTACTCTTAGCACGAAGAGAATACATTTTGGTGGCTCTTGTGGTACCATGAAGAAGAATAACGTGAAATGAGCACAGAAGAGAATTCTTAAAGTAAAGACAGAATTCCCTTTACTGCACCATATCTTTATAGACAGCTTTCAATTGGCTTTCCAAAAGGAATGATTTATTTTACATTAGAAACATCAGGAATGTCAGGTCTCTGCTTTCCTTATGTTGGTCAGTAAATAAACAAGATACTGTAACATTTTGCCTGTTTTGTCTTCCTCTTCCAAACTCAGCATCCATTTTCATCCCCTTCAGTTGGAGATAGGGAAAGTGGCAGCTCTGATTATGGCAGCTCTGATTATGGCATTATGTGCAATCAACCATTTAAGATGCACAACAGATCTTGCCAAATATTTCCAAGAAAGCGGTAAGGGAGCTTAATATATTGTAACAGCTTGTTGGTGGAAGGGCAGAGGAGGAGTGGAGAGGTAGTCTTAATACATCATGAGAGTATTAAATGATACCCTCTCTTGCTTTGCAGCTCATCTTTAAATACTTTGTACATGACTCATCTTTAATTCTAAGATTTCATAGAAAGTTAGATTCCTGATGATGATACATACTTAGACTAAAAATTCTGAAAATTAACATTTCTACATCTAAAACAGTTTCTCTCAAATTGGGGTTGCTGCTTGTGTAGGGAAAGCCCCTGGCAGGCTGGTCCAGTTTGTTTACCTGCCCAGTCCGCAGGTCCGGTCGATCACGGCTCACACTGGCAGCAGTTCGCTGCTCCAGGCCAATGGGGGCTGCTGGAAGCATCACGAGGCGAGGGACTTACTGGCCGCCGCATCCAGCAGTCCCCATTAGCCTGCAGCGGCGAACCACAGCCAGTGGGAGCTGCAGTCAGCCAGGGCAGGTAAAGACACCGGCCTGGCCTGCCAGGGGCTTTCCCTACACAAGCAGCAACCCCAGTTTGAGAGACACTGATCTTAATTTTATGCTTAATTTTAGTCTTGTAAATAGTATCTCGAAAGTAGCAATCTTTTTTTCAGTAGAAAAAATTAGAAATCAAAAACTATAATTCCAGCTTCAAAGAATTCTTTGAGTTGGCTACAACTACTTCCTATTTAGCCGTCTTTCATCCTTTGCTTCATAGGTGAAAGGCCAGTAAACTTCTAATAGTTGGGTATAACTGTTGTTGAATAGTCATCTGTGGAGTCAGTTTAGTTACATCCTTGACAGTATTCTGATCAAGAGCTATTTTTAAAATTTGCTGCAATAGAACATTTTAAGTTGCAAGGAAACAGATTCTTCAAGTACAAAAGAAAGCATGCAGATTTGTTTAACTGGCTATATCCATTTCAGGTGTGAAATACTATGCTGCTGGATTACATTGCCACTAAAACTTCTAAGATAGTTTATCCCTATGAAAGTTAGAAATGACCCAACATCTAAACAGTACTTTACAAGTCAAAGGCATAGTGCCAACTTCAAAATTGCTCTTTGTTCTAAATATTTTGTCTACTATTCTTACAAGCCACAGCAAGGAAAACTAAAGAAGTTGAGTGAAACTATTTTTCTCTGATTTTGTTTTTCCTCACTCTGTTCATTTGTTAGCACTTTGTAGAAGTCCATGGAAATACAATTTTTACTTCCTCTTCAATGAGGAAGAGTGCCTTTGATATGCTTTTTTTATGGGGGGGTGGGGAATTGGTTCATAAACATGTCATTCATGCCCATTAAGCATTTAAGTAGCTGGCAAAACATTTGGACCCAAGAAGCAGTTTCTATAATTACATTTTGGTTATATTGACAAGAAAGCTAATATAGGCAGTTGGGGATGGAGAAAAGGACTGCTGTGAAAAATATTTTAAATACATATCTGAAATTACAAGTTTAATATTACATTTCAGACCAGTAGTGCTGTGGCTTCAAAATGGTCAGTTTTTTAATACAAAGAAGGCATTTTGACTAGTTATATTGTAAATAGCATGTTGTGGTGCACAAGAATGTGTATGTACATTAATGATACTCTTTACCAGTTGTAGCTATTGAAAGAAAAAGCTGAAGGAAAAACAGCTGAAACTGCTAGTGCTGGCTAAGGGCTTTGCAAGTCTTCAGAATGCTTTCTTTACAGCTGCTTTCACTTTTTAACAGACATGGAATATCAGGGTTGGAAGGGACCTCAGGAGGTCATGTAGTCCAACCGCCTGCTCAAATCAGGACCAATTCCCAACTAAATCATCCCAGCCAGGTCTTTGTCAACCCTGACCTTAAAAACCTCTAAAGAAGGAGATTCCACCGCCTCCCTAGGTAACCCATTCCAGTGCTTCACCACCCTCCTAGTGAAAAAGTTTTTCCTAATATCCAACCTAAACCTCCCCCACTGCAACTTGAGACCATTACTCCTTGTTCTGTCATCTGGTACCACTGAGAACAGTCTAGATCCATCCTCTTTGGAACCCCCTTTCAGGTAGTTGAAAGCAGCTATCAAATCCCCCCTCATTCTTCTCTTCTGCAGACTAAACAATCCCAGTTCCCTCAGCCTCTCCTCATAAGTCATGTGCTCCAGCCCCCTAATCATTTTTGTTGCCCTCCGCTGGACTCTTTCCAATTTTTCCACATCCTTCTTGTAATGTGGAGCCCAAAACTGGACACAATACTCCAGATGAGGTCTCACCAATGTTGAATAGAGGGGAATGATCATGTCCGTCGATCTGCTGGCAGTGCCCCTACTTATGCAACCCAAAATGCCATTAGCCTTCTTGGCAACAAGGGCACACTCTGGACAAGAAGCTGGATATGAGTCAACTGTAACCTCTATGTCCTTTTTCTGCAGAACTGCTTCCTACCCATTCGGTCCCTAGTCTGTAACAGTGTATGGGATTCTTCCATCTTAAGTGCAGGATTCTGCACTTGTCATTGTTGAACCTCATCAGGTTTCTTTTGGCCCAATCCTCTAATTTGTCTAGGCCCCTCTGTATCCTCTCCCTACCCTCCAATGTATTTACCATTCCTCCCATGACATGCTTGTACTCTGAAGTAAGGAATTAAGCTTTTCTGCGGTCAGTCTTATTTGGTAGCAGTGCCTTTCCATCTTTTCAGTGTTGGATGTCATCAGTAGTAGAAGAGTTTGTGAGCAAGATGCTTATGCTCCTGCCCAGTAGCTTTTCTTGCAATGGTTTGAAACAGTGAACATGTGTAACACCAGTTTAATTGCTGCTGAAGCTTGATGTGAGTGCTGTTATGGAGGAGCACAGATGTAAATATATTTGTATTGCATCAACATTCTACTCCTTAAATGTGAAAATGACAGAAGAATGTTGGATGTACAGGTTTTTTCCCATTCTGTTGCCTTAAAGCATTCTACAATATCTTTTAGTTAAAACAGTGTACAATTACAGGAAATGATGGCTTACATCACAGTTGCTTTTTTCAGTCGATAAAGAAGTTGAATCAGTTGTACATGGCCAAATGGAACTGTGCCATGAAAGACTAAAACAGGAGTGGCCATCCTGTGGCTCTGGAGCCACATTTGACTTGTCAGAAGTTAATATGCAGCTCCTTGTATAGGCACCGACTCCAGGGCTTGTGCTACAGGCACCATCTTTCCAATGTGCCACGGGGTGCTCACTGCTCAACCCTTGGCTCTGCGATAGGCCCTGTCCCCCACTCCACTCCATCCTGCCACCTCCCCTGAGCCTACTGTGCCTTCCCCCTCTCTCCCCCCCGCAGAGCATCCTGCATGCCATGAAAAAGGTGATTGGGAGGGAGGGGGAGGCGCTGATCAGCGCTGCCGATGAGTGGAAGCCTCGGGGATGGGGAGGTACTGACATATTACTGTGGCTATTTGGAAATGTACATTAGTAAATTCTGGCTCCTTCTCAGGCTGGCCACCTCTGGACTAAAAGATTGCGTTCCAGTTTTCAGAGATCTTAAAATCCCAGTTAAAACATCAGTACAAGTATGCACCTTTCTTAGCTGATTTACAGTATAGTTTGAATTAAAATTAGTAGACTGGCTTTATTCAACAACTGTTGGACAGCATGTGAGCAGGAAAAGGAGGAACATACTGAATGTCTGAAGTCATGCAAGTAAAATAAAATGTCGTTAAAACTGGTATGGATGCAGAAGTATAGAACACTACTAAACATGTAAATTTTAGTCACATCTCTTTTAGTTTAGATTGTGTAGTGCTTAAAGCCACTTGTCTGTGGTGCCTTGCCAATTGAGCAAACTTCTAAAATGAATCCTGCATAGTAAAAGGCATTACTATAAGACCATTCACTCTAATTTTAACTTTGCTGTGAGTTTAAGATACATCACTTGCTAGAAATTTACCTGTATTTTGAGATCTTCTACTTCCTGGTATAAATTTGCAGAGTCTTATCCAGAAGTGAGTCTTTGTTCCTCTTATTGCTTACCAGTGACACACAAGGTCTTAACTGAACCGGAATAACAGGTTTCTGCCACTGTGCAAACCTTATGGGAGGTGCTATAGAATGCAATGTCAGAGTAAGGGTGTGCTCTGTAGTGCTCGGGGCTTGTCTACGCTTACAGCCACGCAGCGATGCAGCTGTCACTGTAGCGCTTAGTGAAGGCTCTACCTATGCTGACAGAAAAGCTTCTCCTTTTGACGTAGGCACTCCACATCCCTGAGTGGCAATAGCTAAGTTGGTGGGAGAAGCCCTCCCATTGAGAGTTTTGTCTACCCCAGGGGTTTGGTCAGTATAACTGTTTCGCTCAGGTGTGGATTTTCACCTGAGGGATATAGTTCTCCTGACATACGTTTGTAGTGTAGTCCAGGGCTCAGCCTAATGAGGAGCAGCAAACAGGAGTAAGAGCAGCAAGGGGTGTTTTGGAATATTCAGAGCTGGTGAATGGTACTAGATTGACATCCACGGAGGCTGAAATCGTGTCTACAAAACGCCGTTGGCACATTTAGCAGCAGCTCAATCTGTTCAGCCATGACCTGGAGGGCCCTCCCTTACAGGTGATAAGAACAGAATCTGTTCATTCTCTAGTATCTCTTCTGGGGTTGCCAGGTGGGACTTGCCTATAATACAAAACTGCCTATTGCTGACAGTGGGTGGTGCTGAATATGGTTTGGCTGCATATAAAGGCAAGGATAAACCATGTTAAGGTAGCTTTTCTCATGTAGACAAGCCCCAGCTGAACTACCTGTGCACTGGGAACTAGACTGAGACAACCAAATTAGCTTCATCTGGACTGTCATACAGCCAACAGTGGTAATATTTGGGGTCTCTACTAACTTGAGTTAGAAGAAAAACAAACCGGAGTAGAGGAAGATTCTTTACTTAAGAATAGACCATATATTGGGTAGTTAAGACTCTCACTCTAGTATAGTTTTGCCTTTTCTCAGGTAATACACATAATGGCACATGTCCAGACATCTGGAACAGGCAAGCGAATGAGACAACACTAGTATGTCTACACTGTAAATGTGTGGTGGGCCCATGTCAGCTGACTCTGGCTCATGAAGCTCAGGCTGCAGAGCTGTTTATTTGCAGTATAAACATAAAAAAGGCCCATGAAAAGTAAGGGTCTCTCCATATGGCGTGGAGAATAACTATTCAGAAATTGTCAGTGTTGTTAATTAGGCTGGTCTTCATAAGTAGATGTGCCAGGGGAAAGAACTAGAAGACACTGTTTATATTACAATAGTGCGAGATGCCCCAGTCGTGATTAGTAAGTCCCTGTTATACTTTGCACTATACAGACGTGAAGATACAGAAGGCATGACTGAATACTGTTCTTAATGTAAGAGAATGTGTAAAAATAGCACAAACTAGTCTTAAAAAAAGAGCGAGATTATGGGGTGGTGACAGAATGCAAGTTATACTGATTGATAGAAATGGAAGATGAGTCGCTGGAAGGAGACAGAAAAGGAATTGGAGACTGGAAGAGGGGTAAAATAATAGAAGCTTCCCTCCATCCAGTAGCCATGGTAGGGGGTTAGTTTATCTGACACCTAGCCAGAGGCAAATACAGAAGAGTCCCCAAGCAGGGTCCATGAATAGCACCAGGAATTGCATAATTAATTCAGGTTTGTGGCTGGGTTTCTCACTAGAGCGGTGGTCCCCAACCTTTTTGTGGCCAGTAGCACATTGTTTTCAGAATAATGTGGCGGGCACCAACAATTTTTCAAAACTTATTTTGTATTTGTACATTAAATAATACAAAAAAATCATATTTAATATTACATAATATATGAATCGAGAGAAGCCGAAGAAAAGCTGTGAGGAAAGAGAACACTGGTTCCTGCATCCCCGGAGTACTCTGTCCCCAGCAGGCGCAGGGCCCCAGATTCTCTCCTCTGCTGGACACTAGGCAGGTCCCGCGCTTGCCAGGGACCGAGAACACCGGTGCCTGCAGCCCCGGAATTCTCTGTCCCTGGCAGGCATGGGGCCGCAGCTTTCCTCGCCTCCTGGGCACTAGGCAGGCCCCGCACCTGCCGGGAGCAGAAAACGCTGTGCCTACAGCATTAGTTCTCTGTCCCCAGCAGGCGCAGGGCCGTGGCTTCTTTCCCCTGCTGAGCACTAGGCGAGCGCACACAAATGCCCTGGCGGGTGCCATGGTGCCCACAGGCACCACGTTGGGGACCACTGCACTAGAGCATTGCTACTGGTAAGTCTTGCTTCTGTCAGATGGGTACCTAATAAATATTTCAAGTTCTGACTCTTACAAGGATGGAAACTGTACTACAGCTGTATCGTCTCAAGTATTGGGTACTGTTTGGGTGCTGCTATAGAGAATATTGGACTAGATACAGAACTAGATAACAAGTGTAGTAAAGGATACATTGTATCTGAGAAGAGCTACGCTTATATTCACTAGAAAAGATCCATTAAAATGGAGACATAATGGAAAGTGTAAAAATCTGAAGCTGAATAGAAAGGTGGATGTCATAAAACTAATGAGGAAGATGATAGTTTTAATTTAGGCTTAAATGGGGAGCACAAACTTATCTGCCATGGAAAGGATTCAAGGAAAATCCTCCTGGGCCTCTCTAGTCTGTGGAGGGGAAGTAGCAATGGAATGCAAGTGTAAACATAGAAACTTGTTATTGTAAGACAAGCACAGATTTTATGCCTCTTTTGAGGCATGAGAAGATGTTGGGAATCTCAACTACATGTTAACTTAGTATCAGATTTTAAATGGCTGCTGTCAAGATAGTCATAACCTGAATTGAGTTACATGCCTTTAAATGTGTAAAATGTTTTTTAAAAATTTACTCTTAACTTTTTTACAGGGCTTGTAAAGTAGCCTAATAGTGGTAGTACTCAGACCTCCAACGGGGGTGTGGTTATAAATCTCTATATAAGGAAACAAAGTCCAAATCTCCTTTTTTTTTTTTCCAATCTGGTATAGGGAGCTGCTGTGGAGGCAGCATACTCATGCCCAGTGGAGCACTTCCTGTCATTTACTCCCCTCTCGGCAAATAAGCATTGGCAGTGTCTGCTGCGAAAGGAGGCATCTCCTGTTCTTGTCTGGAAGACTCGTGACAGTCTTTTGAGGAAATAGGGGGTCTAGAAAGAAGGAAATGCATTCCTTTGCACATGAGTCATGTCACAATCTTTCTGTTTGATACAGCATTCGTAAGTTGAGCTACCGTTCTCTCTGATAGCCCAGTGTGTTGGCTCTATAGGAATATGAAAGCAGCATTACGTTTTCTTAAGAGAGAGCATCCCTTTTAACAATGACAGTAAAACAAACTTTAACTGGAAGTAAAACCAACACTAAAGACAGTTTCCATGCCACATCTTTTTAAACTTAAGTGAATTAAATGTTGGTGAAAGATTCCAGAATGACAGCCCTCGAGACTGAAGTCTCCTATTCATAGAATAAGCAAAACATGGACATTGGTGCAACAGAAACATTACACTGTGCCAATCCTAATGTGAAAGAGAGCGGTAACTTCTTGATCATGCTGAGAGTAATAAGGATCCCTTTGACAGAAGGCACTGGCATGTACAGATCTTTCTTGGCCACTACACTGAGTCATATTTAGTCTAAATTCAAATATTTATATATTGGCTTCAGTAATATTCAGTAATTCCACAATTATTTTTAAAAGTTTGGTTAAATATATAGATTAGAACTTTATTTTTAAGAACATAATTGCTGAGAACCTTCAGTGAGTTTTGCAGGGAAACTATACTATTAACACTGCTGAACAACTCAAGGTAGATTCTAATCTCTCTGCATTACTCATTGCTAAGTATTTTGGGGGTGGGGAAGTGTAGTAACTGGCATGTTTTAGTCATCAAAAGGAAGATGTGTTCTGGGACATGGACTGTCTTAAAAATTTCTTAAATTCAAGGGGCAATCATAAGTCTCGCTTGCCTACTGCACATGTGCACTAAACTTTCAGATGACTGATTCATTGGTAATGTGTTAACAAAGTACACATCATATTATATAAAGAATTTGGCTTATTGTAGTAAACAGAAATCCTCTAAAAATCATGCAGTTTCTGACTATATATTCCTGCTTTTTTGTTCTAAAATTTAATTTACGTTTCTTAACTTTTCCATTAGTGATGGTCATCTCTGCATATATCAGTGTACATTTGAGACCTCAGTTTCTAGGCAAAACAGTAACAAAGTGAATTGTCCCACCAATTCAATGTAATGCAGTGTCACCATCTACTGGTTAAGGAACGTAAAAACATTAAGCTTTTGTTTTTAAATGCCTTTAAGTTCTTACCCCTTCTCTCTGGTCAAATTTGTCTTGGATGTAGCTTTCAGTTGAACGCTAACATAAAGTGATATTTGTTAAAAAGAATTTTTTATTGCCATAAACAGCAATAATCCCTATCCTTCGAATGACATGGTAATATCTTTTATTGAACCAGCTTCTGTTGGTGAGAGACAGAGTTGCTCCAATAAAAGATATTACTTCAGCCTCCTTGTTTTGCCAATATCCTGGGACCTGCACAGCTACAACACGGCATATCCTTAGAATGTAATACTAAATTTGCTGATGGCAACATAATGTACCTTTAACAGAAATGTAGCTGTGTGTCAGATACAAAGGTGAACTGCAAAGGTTTTGCTGAAAATGTAACTCTGTGGGTCAAGACTTAAAAGTAAAAAAGCAGGTATCTGTTAAAAATTAGTCTTGTATTTTAACTAGTTTCCTCAAATCCTAAAGAATCAAATTCTGAGCTATTTTTTGGTCTTCCACTTTCATCCCAACCTCAGTGCTCACTCATATATAGAAAGGATTAGACTAGAGTGATTGAGGAGGTGGTGGTGGTGGTGTCCTTTTGACTGATACTTTTGCATACCCAATCTCAACCAACAGTCAATGATATCTCATAGAAAGTTTCAATAAAACCAGTTGATCCACTTTTGAGAAGAATGTCTCAAAGATGCGGGTTTGGTGTTTAACAAAGGCTCAGCCAATATGATCACGCTGCAAATTGTCTTCCTCTTATAAATCAATCCACCAGTGAGGAGGGAAGAAACTGTTAAAGACCAGGGAAACATAGTGGGCTGTGTCATGCGATTTCTCTATTCCCTCTTTTTTGTTTAATGAACAGGGTAATGTTAAAGTGTGTTTTTAAAAAAAAAAAGGCTCAGGTCTTATCTTCTAGCCAGCTTAGAGTGAATGGTATATTTATCATTTTGAGGTAATATATGTGCTATGAGTAACCCACACAAAGTGTTGGGGCAAGATGAAGTAGTAAGTGTGGTGTTCATGTTGATATATCATAGGTACACTTCAGTGTTTTCTTTCACTAAAAATTAATGATTAGCTTTCCAATGACTTTTCAGCATTGGAAAAGGATGGTGATGCTGAATATGTCAGTAATTGAAAGACATTGTGTAAGCACACTAACAAAAGATTCAGGAGTACTTATGGTAGCTATCTTATAATTAGGACTACCTTTTCCCCCGTTTGTCAAAGTGCTTGAATTTTCCATATTGAGGCAAAACAATTTAAAAAACCCACTAATCTGTATCTAGTGCATTTTAAAATCCTGAAATATACCGTAAGCTCCTTACAGCTTTCTTAGAATGTGTTCAGCTGCTAGTCTATAGCTTTTCTTAGCCCATGTTACTATGAAGAATGTTGTCAGTAGTTATACATGCAGTAACTTGTACATAAGACCAGATGGGATTCACCCAAGAGTTCTGAAGAAACTCAAATATGAAACTGCAGAACTACTAATTGTGGTATTTAACCTGTTGTGTAAATCAGCCTCTGTACCAGATGACTGGATGATAGCTAACATAATGCAAATTTTTAAGAGGCTCCAGAGACAATCCTGGCAATTACAAAGTGGTAAGCATAACTTCAGTACCAGTCAAACTGGTTGAAAACAGAGTAAAGAACAAAATTGTCAGACACAAAAATGGACTCAGTATGCTGGAGAAGAGTCAGTGTGGCTTGTGTAAAGGAAAATTCTCTCACCAATCTGTTAGAATTCTTTGAGGGTGTTAGAATGGAAAAAGTACGGAGAAGGGCAACACACATGATTTGCTTGTATGTGAGGAGAGGTTAAAAAGATGGACTGTTTATCTTAGAAAAGAGAACTGGGGGGGTTATGATAGAGCAGAGGTTCTCAAACTGGGGGTCACGAGGTTATTCCATGGGGGGGTCGCAAATTGTCAGCCTCCACCCCAAATCCTGCTTTTCCTTCAGCATTTATAATGGTGTTAAATATATAAAAATGTGTTTAATTTATAAGAGGAGGGTTGCACTCAGAGGCTTGCTATGTGAAAGAGGTCACCAGTATAAAAGTTTGAGAACCACTGTGAAAGAGGTTTATACAATCGCAAATGGAGGAGAGAAAGTGAATTAGGAAGTGTTAGTTACCTTTTCACAGAACACACGAATCAAGGATCACCCAATGAAACAAATATGCAGCAGATTAAAAAAAAAAAACTTAAGGCAGTACTTCTTCACACACATTTTTGGCCTTCACAACATCCCCAGGCAATGAGTTCCATACGTTAACTATGAAGTAACTGGGTTCTGAAAAGAATTGAATAAGTTTATGGAGGATTGGTCCATCAGTGGCTACTAGCGAAGATTGTTAGGGATGCAACCCTAACCCAACCCGATTACTGCCCTGTTCTGTTCATTCCCTCTGAAGCATCTGGCACCTGCCACTGTTAGAAGAGCCAAATGGATCATTGGTCTGACCCAGTATAACCATTATGTTCTTCTTTTAATTGTCTTGAATTTCTTCTCTCTAGATTTCATTGGCCAGTGAGGGAACACCTTATTTCAAGCATGGGAAATATTTTTGCTAACCTCTTCAAAGGCCTTTTTGGCAAAAAAGAAATGCGTATTCTTATGGTTGGTCTGGATGCTGCAGGAAAGACCACTATTTTGTACAAACTTAAACTTGGTGAAATAGTAACTACTATCCCTACTATAGGTAAGATATTTACACTTTGCTTGCTTTTTTTAAACTTTTTGAGGTTCTGGTCCCTGTGACACATTGTTCACATCCATGTCTTTAGTTAGTCACATGCTTTGCTGGTTTCATGGCTCAGTTGCAATGCTGCATCCTGACTTGGCTCTAGTGACAGTTTGCCTCTGATGGGTTGGGATGGAAGCAGTACCTCTTTAAGCCTAAGAGGAGAAGAGAACATATGACCAATGTTCCTTCTAATTTTTTATATCACTGTGCACAATAAATTTTGTTACGTGCACCAATATGAGGTGATGTGTGGCGGTGGAAGGGCTGAGGGGTTCAGAGTATGGGGGAGGCAGAGGGTTGGGATGCAGGGGGGCAGGGACGAGGGGATGAGGGGGCTGGGGTAGAGGGGTGGGGAGTGGGGGCTCTGGTTGGGGATGAGGGTTGGGGGTGCAGGCTGCTCCGGGGCTGTGGTGATGCGGGGGGAAGGACTCCTGGCCCTGTCTCACTGCAGTGAGCCAGGGGAGAGGCACCTTTGGTTGCACACCTGCATGGCCCTTGATAGCCTGCTGTGCAGCTGTGTGGCTGCGCTGCTCATAGAGAACTTAGCATATGACTGCTTTTAACTTCATTCCTTCTGGCCAAGGTGTGGAGCAGCTCTTGATAGGTGGGGAAGTCTGTCTAACTTTTCTTTGCTAAGGGTACCATGAACATGAAGTATTTCAGGGGTTAGGGGTGGAAAAACAGAGTGGCTCTTCTGGGGAGATGGAATGGTCAGAGGTTAGAATCAAATCAATAAAATCTGAAGATAAGGTACTAAGGAATATATTTAAAAGTCCTTTTAGTTCCTCTTACAGTTCCAGCTGCAGAAGTTTTAGTTGAGGAGCCAGTCATAGACACTCATTACTGTATATTTTTAAGGGACTTCAGAAGGTAAGAGAAATGGGTCTTAACCATATTGAAGTCTTGAGAGGAAAAGTGTGAAATTACAGCATCTAAATTCAACTTCAAATACTTGTCTTTTATGATTAACTTCTGAGCATGAATTGGAGACCATAGTGTGTATTTTCCTGCTTGATCAATGTTTTTTGTCACCATTTCTATTTCAGGTTTCAATGTAGAAACAGTAGAATACAAGAACATTAGCTTCACAGTGTGGGATGTAGGTGGTCAGGATAAGATCAGACCTCTCTGGCGCCATTATTTCCAGAATACACAAGGTGGGTCCTCAGTTAAATGACTGTCTGTGTTAAAGAAATTTGAGCATATGTTAAACTTTTTTCCTGAATTGCTTGCTACATGAAAACATAAGCCAAAGCATCAAACTGTCCATTCAAGGGTTTGGTAAGTGGGTACCAATCAAATCTTCAGTGTGTTTGTTTCAATTCCCAAATTAGATTAATGTAGATGCAAAAATGACAACAGTTGTTGCTCCTTTAAAACACTTGAAAATCAGCTCTGCTGCTTACCTGTCAAAACCAGAGTTCCAAATTGTTTCCTCTGCAAGAGTTGAAAATCTGCTTTCAAACTAATGGAGAGAATATAGGAAAATAGGCTCCTTTTTAAGTACTTGTCATTTACTACAGAGCTAACATAGAACCATGAGTCAGGGACATCAGATAACTAGAGGAATTGATGTTAAAACACGTCAAATAAGTCTTGTAGCAACTCTCCTGCCCTATACCAATTCTTTTTTAAGAGAACTTACACTATTTGAAAATATTTTTGTAGTTTTAGTATATAATTTGAAATTTGTTCTTGGCCCAAAATTGGGAGGAAATCTATGCATAGTCAGCATTTGTTTGGATTTGTCATTATCTCAAACAAAAGATATTGTAGTAGCTAGAGATGATACATGGAGTGGTACGTATTGATAAGCTGTTTGCTTATCTTCTGTTAAAACTTCAAAATACTACAGCTTTAGCCTTGATTGTTCGCCTACCCCTACCCTGTGCCCACCAGAAAAAGCGGGGATTTTTTTTAAAGGAGAATTTCTTGTGTGAAGCTAATTTTTTTTGGTAATGATTGTTTTTGTTTTATAGGTTTGATTTTTGTGGTTGACAGTAATGACAGAGAACGAGTGAATGAGGCCAGAGAAGAGCTTATGAGAATGTTGGCTGAAGATGAGCTGAGAGATGCTGTCTTATTAGTGTTTGCTAACAAACAGGTATGCGTTAGCAAGTGATCTTAAAGGCTTCTATTAAAAAAAAAAAAAAATCTGAAGTCATGAAATAGTTGTGCAAAAATGTTTAGTACACTGCAATATGCAGTGTCATGAGCATAATTCCTAATTCTGAACCTTAGAGTCCAAAAGTGGGGCTGCATGAAACCTCCAAGCTTAAGTACCAGCTTGGATCTGATAGCGCTGCCACCAGCCAAAATTCCAGCGTGTTTGGCTCACTCTGGTCTCCCAAAACCTTCCCTGGGGACCCCAAGACTCAGATGTCCTAAGTTCTTACCACAAAGGGATAACCCCTCCTCCTTCGTCTTCTCTTACTCCTCCCCAGGCTTCCCCTCCGTGGGTTATCCTGGAAGATTACTGTACTTAAACTCCTTGAATTACAAAACAGAGAGGGCAATCTACCTTCCCCCCTCCTTCTTTTTCCCCCTCCCAGTCTTTCCCTGAGAGAGACCGTAATCCTGGCACAGGGATTTCTGTCCCCTAGAGCCTCACTTAGAAAAGAAAATCCAACAGGTTTTAAAAAGAAAAGCTTTATATAAAAAGAAAGAAGAGACACAAAAATGGTCTCTGTATCAAGATTACAATATACAGGGTCAATTGCTTAAAAATGTTGAGTACACTGCAAAATGGCAGTCTTTAACATTCCTTAGTGACAGGCTGAAAGGGTACTCAGTAGAATGCCATATTGACTGATCTGTAGCTCCATTGGCTACAGCAAAATTTTAAGTGTTTTTTCTCTGAAAACTGACTCCACTGAAGTGAAATCATAGGTCTTTATTTTTGTCTCACTAATTTCCATATCAGATTCTCAGCTTGCTACTAAAGAATGCTGCCAACTTGAATTTAAGTTAGTTTAAAAGTATTATCTGCTATTGCATCTGTCTGGGTTTCCCCAGGCAGTCAGGAAACTAACTATAAATAAACACTGCCAAAGCATACAATAAACTGGAGATAGTTTATCTAATGCATCAGTTATGACAGTGGTCCCCAACCTTTTCAGGGTGGCAGGCGCCAGATGACGAGGACTGTGGCCGGCGACCAAGCATCTGCCGAAATGCCACCAAGAAGCGGCAATGTCAAGAGGCCTCGCTGCTGAAATCCTGCCGAAAATCAGCGGCATTTCGGCAGTGACGCTGCTTTTCAGCAGCATTTTGGCAGCAACACCTCTTGATGCTGCTGCTTTTTGGTGGCATTTCAGCAGATGCTTATCCACCGGCCAGTATGCGGGCGCACATAGGTGCCTGGCAGGTGTCATGGCACCCTTGGGCACTGCATTGGGGACCCCCAAGTTATGGTAAATTTAGGTGTCTCTTGTAATAGGTACAAAAATTGTCAGTTGACTGCCTTTGTGGTATCCCTTTACAAAAAAAATTTTTTTTTTTAATGGCAAGCTCTGCAAACTCCCCATAAACTCAGTCTAGCTGGGTTTTCTGTCTCATGCATCACCACCAGTAGTGCTTGGCTTGGTCCAGATTAGGTCCTCCTTAAAACTCGTGTAACTGTATTGCAGATTTGAACACATGCAACTAATTAACTTTTCTGTGTATAAGAATAGAATTCAGCTGACTCAGCTTTATTGGCTACAGCTATTAAAAGCAACAAGTCGTCATTGTTAAAACTGAAGGTAGGCAGGGAGCAGAGCTGTTAAGAGTGCTATTTTGTGTACCTGCTCTTCAGAACGGCACTTCAAGTTTTTTCAGAAAAATCTCACTTCCTCAACTTTGAAGAGAACCTTCTGAATAAATGGGAGCTGACATTGTGAGGACTCCCAGGTAACCTGAAACAATAATCCTAAAGTGCGAACTACTTCTCAGTGCATCTTAATTCTGAATCTTAGTTTAAATGACATTAACCACTTCGCTGCTGATCTCTTGGCAGAAGCATCCAGCAATTATAGAATTGTAGACCTCTTGAATAGCGTTCCACCACTTCTTTTAATTTGATCCCTGACTGTAAGATTCCCTTTTTTAGAAAGCACATTACCAAAGTTAAAAGATTAAACAGAAAGCCATTACTTTAAATTGATAGCTGAGAGAAAGCAGAATCTTAACCTGAGAGCGGAGATTTTCAAAGGTGTAATTTAAATTCTTGAAAATTGCTAAATTAAAATTTAACTGCTAATTTAACTAAAAAGGTAAATCTTTAGATATCCTTGCTTTTCCATTTAATAGAATGAATTCTGCATTTCAGTTCTCCATTATCAGCTTCCTTTTTCTTCAGGGGCAGTTTCATTCATAGGATGAAATAAATCCTTTTTTTCTGAAAACTCACATTTAGTCAGGATAGTTACATACTGAGGTGTTATGCAAATACTTCTGGTGTTCATTTAAGGAGGTAGTTATTCTTGGTTTCGTACCTTCTCATATGTGAACACTTCAACTGGAATGTGTAAAGGATTTCTAAGTGGAAAATGACTTCCTTGTTTTCCCTCATTCAGGACCTCCCTAATGCAATGAATGCAGCAGAAATTACAGACAAACTTGGACTCCATTCTCTTCGTCACAGGAACTGGTATATCCAGGCAACCTGTGCCACTAGTGGAGATGGGCTCTATGAAGGACTGGACTGGTTGTCCAATCAGCTCCGAAACCAGAAATGAAACCATAAAACTTCCTCTTCCCTCTTTTTCCACCCCTCCCTTTTATTTCCTCCTCTTCGCCCTTCGCTTTACTCTAATGTGGCAAACTGTGCTACTTTGTGGTATTGAGTGCCGGAAGCTGTTTTCATTACTTTTGTCACAGTATGTATTGCACCATGCTGTAAATGTGGCAAGTACAAGCCTGAAAACAGTTAGGTTTCTTATTTAATGTAAATAGTTTTTGTTTCCAATGAGGCAGTTTCTGGCACTCCTATGCAATATTACTCAGCTTTTTTATTGTAAAGAATCAACTCGCTGTTTAGTACTGGGAAGGGATTTAAGTGGATTAACATATGGGTTGCCAGTAGTCAATGTGCAATAGAGCTGAAAATTGTCCCTGTTGGATTGTGAGATCTGTGGTGAGATCCATTTTGGTGGTTGGTTTTTAACCTGAACTCTATTTTTTAAGTAGCTACAGAAAAGTAAAACACTTGAACACATAAGTAGTATGTTGGACATAATTTCTGTGATTCCAGTTTGAATACCAGTGATTTTTTAATTCTTTTGATATGGCAAAGCAGAAATGAAAGCAAGCTTCATCTGATTAAAATACAGATCCATGTAACTGCGAGATCTCTGGATCTTTCTGTAGTTCATAGCATGTGTGTTCAAAGGTTTGTTTGAACTGGTTTAAAGCAGTTTGCAAATTTATTCATACAACTTAAACCACTGTATTTTGCTTCAGATAAGGTTGATATTGTGATCTTCTATCAGACTTCAATAATTTCTGGGAGGTTCACATTTTTAACCTGTTAACATTCTATGTGAAGTGTTTTGTACTTTTCTTGTGTGTAAACCACTCCAGAAGGCAAAACCTTTCCACAGAAGGCACAGCCTACATCAGTCCTAAGCTCTATAGTCAGAAAGTACTGTACGAAAATAAGAAATACTATGAAAAACTCACCAAACATCTAGGTATAGTGTCTAGAAAAAAGCATGAGAGTCTGGAGAGTCATTCCATTCTAGAAGTATTCAATCCCATTTTGGAACAATCCCATATCTGTATATGTGTGAAAACCCTGGGCATCCCTCATACTGCAAGGTTCAGATTTGCCATCAGAAAAAGATCTCTTTACTTTTTTCTTTTGTATTTTGATAAACACTGAAGAAGCTGGAGCTGTTGAAAACATTAAACTTGAGGAACTATGAGAACTGGTTTGTTTAGTGTTGCGGAAACCTGTATGCTTTCAATACACAATTAGTAATCAAACTGTTTTGTATACTTGTTTCAGTTTTCATTTTGACAAACGAGCACTGTAATTAAAGCTATTAGAATAAAGTCTCTTAACTATTTCATGTTTTTGTCTTGCTGTTTGTTTGATCACCTCAGAATCATAAAGAAATTTGTCAATAAAATGTTTCCTGAAACTTGCACTAGTATAATTCATAGATCACAATGATCTCTTCCAGCCTTGGAATCACCTTATCTTGCCTCCTGTATAACGGAGGCCATAAAACCCCCCAAAATAATTCCTAGAGCAGATCTACTAGAAAAACATCTACTCTTGATTTAAAGATTCAGTGATTTGTGGCATGCTGAGTTGCATCACTGCCTGACCTGTACTATGGGCCACATTTCTACCTGAGCAGTAAGGAATCCTCTTAGAGAGGTGTTGGGCCTTAAATTTGCTGAAATCCATTGGGGGTTGCTCACTGGATTTTAATCTACCCCTTGTCATACTTCTAAGCAGTAACTTAATGTGGGATCTCAAAATAAGCCTCTTAGTTGAACAAGGTGGTTAATAAAATTTCAGCATCCCAACAGTGTCTGCTTCTGAAGGTTGGTTGTTAAGGAGTTCTGGGTGAAGTCAACCTGTCAACTGAACGTTATAGCATAGCTGCGTTTCTGGGGGACTGCAGTGAACCTGGCTGTGGGCTGGAGCAAAACCATATCAAGAAATACTGCAGTACATTGCCTTAAGATAGTAGACACAGCAGATGCGTAGCAGGCAAAACAATGCCTCTGAGGTGCTGATTTCAGATTAGTTCCTGTGGGCACTGAGGTCTTCTGCACTGCAGTTGCTTCCATCTTCAACAGAGAGGGAAGGGAAGTTTGATCTTGAGAAAAATCCAGTGAGCTGAGGGGATTCAGAACAAGGGAAGAGACTAGTACTCAGCCTGGGGGCTGGAACGATTTCTAAATAGGGGCAGTATTCTGATCTGGGTGGGGTTGGCTGGCTTGGCCAAGTGGAGTGCGAGAATTGATTGTGGATGGACTGGTAGGTGAGGTGGTTGGGCTGGGGGAAGACAGGAGGAGGAAATGGGTGCATAAGCATTGGATTCGAGGGCATTCAGAAATGGTCTGTGAGCAGGAGAATCAGGCCCATTCTTTAAATGGCTGTTAATATCCCCCTTATCCCTTAACTCTAATCCAAACTCCACTTTCAGATCTGACTTCACTTCTGCAGCAACAAAACAATCCTGCCCCGGCAGGGTGTCAGTTTGATGGCCTAAGACTCTTCCTTTTGCCATTGTGAAGTGTGATCAGCAAAGAATGCTGGGAAAAGGGCAAAATGAGTGCCATCTGGCATGGCTGCCTGTTCAGCCATAGCTGATGCAAGCAAGTTCTTGCTCTGCTTGTGAGTGCTCTGTGGGAGATACTGGGGCCTAAGCTGGATTCGTTTTGTTTTGTTGTGAGGGGGTGTTTTACCCCTGCAATTGCCTGGAAAGGATTCATGCAGAGAGAGCAGGGAGCTAATTAACCCCACAGGCCACAGCTGAGGGGGATCAGCTGCTAAACACTGTCCTGACAGTGAGAGTGCCCAGCTCAGGAGGAAGGAGCTGGACTGGATTAATAAAGACAGGAAATTGGCAGCAGAAGGGGGCTGCTGGGAAAGTGCCGTCACTCCCTGGGAAGAGAGGTGTGTTTGGGCTGGCAAACCAGGAAGGTAGGATGAGGCTCAGGGAAAAGCAGGTCTAGAAGGAAACAGGCCTTGACTGGTGATTAGAGGGCCCCTGAGCTGGAACCCAGAGTGAAGAGTGGGCCCAAGTTAGGGAGCAGCATGGCGAGGCAGTTACTGGGATGAATGCCTAGGAGTGCTGGTGAGGAAAGGCTTGCCACTCCCTGAAGAGGAAACCATCTGGTGACCCAGCTGGAGAGCCAAGTTACAAAGAAGCAGCAGCTCAGGGAGCAAGAGGACTGTGGACCGAGAGAGAAGTGGAGAATGCTGACTTGTGAGCTATTCCCCCCTAGTGACCAAGAGGAGGCGCCACCCTAGGAGTGAGTTGGGCCACCCCATCACATTCATCAACAAAACTGTCCTATTCTTGTTGCAGGATCTTTATCACCGAGGTGCCCTCAGACAGAGCCCAGCTTGCTTTTCAGGGCTGGTGTTGAACTGGTTGTGCTTGTAATCAAAAAAATTATCTGAGGTACAAACTACCCGAAAGAGTTTAAATGTGAAACCCGGCTATGGCCTTTCTTCACTAGAGAGAGTACTTGTTGCAAAACAATTAAGTGCGTCTATCCTCCCTGAACCTTGCCACAAGGTTTGCCCTGCAGCTACACTAGGGCTGACTGGGTATCGGTCAGCAGTAGCCAGTGAGCCTCCTTTACTTGCTGAGTCTCCTTTAACGCTTCACACAGGTCTCTCCTTTCCTGCAGGCTTGGTGGGAGTTTCTTGTTTTTTCTTTTCCTTTTGGGCAGAAGTATGGAAGCCAAGGGAATTGCTGCATCCCTCTAAGTGAGATGAGTAAGGGGGAATATGATAAAGGTCTATACAGTCATGAATGGGGGGGGGGGGGAAGTGAATAAGGAAATGCTGCTACCCCTTCCCATAAGACATGAAACAGGAGTCTCCCAATGAAATTAATAGGCAGCAGGTTTTAAAAAAAACCTAAGGAAAAAACTTCTTCACACAAGCCACAGGCAACGCATGGAAGTCATGGTGAAGACCACAAGTATACTTGGGTTCAAAAAAGAATTAAGCTCATGGAGGTTTGGTCCATCAGTGGCTATTAGCCCAGATTGTCAGGGGCACAACCTCATGCTCAGGGTATTCCTAAACCTCTGACTGCCGAAAGCTGGGGCTGAATGACATGGGATGGATGACTCAATAAATTGCCCTGTTCTGTTCATTCCCTCTGAAGCATCTGGCACCAGCCCCTGTCAGAAAACAGGTTACTGGGTAGATGGACCATTGATCTGACCTAATATAGCCCTAAAGCTCCAGTTGTGACTCATTGGCTAAGGCTGCAATTTCTGCCCCTACTTCCCTTCCACTCCCTCACTCTAAGCATATGCTGCTTCTCCCCTGCATTATTATTCCAGCTTGTGGGACTCCAGACAGCTGAACACTGGCAATTTGCTGATTACTACACTCTGCACTTGTCTAGATGCACTTAGCCTGTGACAAGCTGGGGTGTAAATCTCTCTTGCACCAACCAGCTGCGTAGGAAGCGTCCGTGTGGATGCTGCTGCTGCCTGCTTAGGGTTCCTGGCATTTCCTCTTCCCATTTCAAAGTGGGGCAGATCAAAGCATACAAGGGGACTTCTAGCACCTATTAGTAGTGTTCCGAGGGAGGTGGTGCATGGCAGACTAGCACATTGTAGGCTTGCACCCCCGCCTGCCACAGGCCAGCTGTCTGTCCCTCTGAAGCAAGTACCTCATCTGTGAGGGTACTGGCTGTGGGTGCTCGACTAGAGAGGCAGCCGGGCTGGCAGTTCAGCTGTGGCTTGCTGGCTGAAGACCTGTAGAGCAGTGGGGGCTGTCCCCAGCCATGAGGACAAAGACCTGATGGGTGGGTGCCAAGTGCACAGTGAGAGACCACTGGATTCTAAACATCCTGAGACGGCAGGAGGGACGCAGCTGGGAAGTGGGACAGGAGGGGGTGCCAGGCTGCGGGAGGGTCACAGTGGTGGCTTCAGGCTGGCTCCTTTGTACATTGAGGCTCCAGGCCTTGCATGCTAGGGAGTGCGCCACATGCCCGGTGAGCAGGAGCACAAGGCTTAAGGCTGGCCAGCCCATTGTTCCCACTCCCTCTGAATACCTAAGTAACGTGGTCCCTTACTGGAGGAGGAGGATGATCCCTCCTGCTGCAATGGGGTGTGGACCTGAGGCCAATTACATCCTAAACCTTCCCTGGCCAGTGGTGCCCTCTGCTGAGGACAGGATGTGTGTGGGGTCTGGGGTCTGTACTGAGGGAGTTAATCCCATTCTGTTCCTTAGCTCTTCTAGTGCCATAAGCCAGACAGTGTCGCCAAGGGGGCTGAAAATCCAGAGGCTGCCTCAGACCCCAGAAGGGGAAGAAATTTGCTGTCTTTGCAGGCCTTTCCCCTGCCAAACTTGTGCGAGAGCACCGGGCAGTGCACGGCCCTATTTCTCCCAGGCACCTGGGATCCCACCTGTCCGTAACCCTGCGCCTGGGGGGAGATCATAGGGAGTAACTCCGCATCAATACAAGGGAACCTCAGTTGGGTTAAGGTGCTGCTATTTGGGCTCAGACTGGGTGGGATTCGCCCCCCAGCACGAGGCCTCCCCCCCCCCCCAGCCCTGGCATGCTGCAGACCTGGTCGTCACACCAGCTAGCGCAGGTGAGGAAGGGCAGTCCAGGGGGTGGGGTGGGCTTGTGCATTTGTGCAGAGCAAATCCCTTGTGTAGCCAGCGAGGAGGGGCTGGGGGCATGTGGAAGAGGGCAACCCCCCATCCTAGCCGTGGGTTGGGGAAGGAGTCGATACTTCTCCATCTGCATTCAGCCCAAATTCATTCCGGCCATCCATCCTCCCTATCCAATATAATCCACCCCCCTGCCCACCTATATGGCCCTCATCCCCACAGCCTCTGCCAACTCCAGAGCTACGCAAATGGAGGCAATGTCACTCACCCCACAGCAGAGCACCTGTTCGCTTCCCCGTGCTCTGGTGACCCCTGCACATTGACACGCAGCGGGGGCTGAAAACGGAGAACCTGCTGCTGGGCTGACGGACTGCTGCGTGTCAGGATGCTCTGCCCCTTCCCTTCTCTTGTCGTGCGGGAAGTCCCAAGCATCGATCAAACCACCAGTTTAATAGGACTCATAGAACCAAAGAGGCAAAGGCTGTAATGGGACACTGGACCTTAGGATCCCACACACGGTTTGGGATGCACTTGAAAGGGAAAAAGCAAATTACGTAGTCAGGGGATATTTCACAGCTGTTCAGAGTATTCCTGAATGTTCTCTAGGGTGTATTAGGGGTGGGGTGTGGGAAGGGAGCCAGATAATCTCGCCACGGCCTCAAAGCCAGAGCAGAGCAGCCCAGCTGGATTTCAAAAGGGCAGGGCTGTGCTTGGAGAGGACTAAGGGAACGGCTTAGGGCACGTAAGCGGATTGTGGAAACTGCAATCAAGCAGGCGGGGTGTTCTCCAAGCACGGGGGTGGGGAGAGGCAACTCGGTAAACTGATAGAGTGAAATGAGCAACCTGCAAACAGGGGAAGGTTGGGAACCAAGGGGCCTGGACTGCAAACTTTCTGGAATGTTCTGTCCCTGTTGGAGTGCAGAAACTGAGGGCTGCGGAGGGTTTAGCTAGAGCAGGGGTGGGCACACTTTTTGGCCCGAGGGCCACATTGGAGTTGCAAAACTGTATGGAGGGCCGGGAGTGTGTGCCAATCACTAGCCGACAGGACCTCTGTTCAGTCTGATCCAGTGACCAACACTAGAAGCAGCGTGGTCGTGCCAGGGAAAACGGTGGCATTTTTTCCTAGCTGTGGCTACAACAAAGTGAGTGACACAATATGTCCCCTGGGAAGAGCTTGCTCCCCTTTTGCTCTTGGGACGCAGCATGACTGAGTGAGTAGCACACCTGACAGGGACTCAGGCTCTGCCACTCTGCCACTGGCCTGCTGGGTGACCTTGGGCAAGTCACTGCCTCCTGCTGTGTGCCTCGGTTTCCCCATATGTAAAATGGGGATGCTGATCCTGTCGTCCTTTTGCAAAGCACTTTGGAATGTAGGGATTAAAGTGGTGAGAGCTAGGTATTATTAGCAAGCGCTATAGAAAGAGGGTTCAGTAAAGAGGCAAGAGGCCTAGAAAGGAGGACAGAGCAGGACAGCTAGATTCTCCCATGGGAGTTGGGCACCTAACTTCCTTCGACTCCTTTCAAAATTCCCAGGCCAGAATCCAGCTGTGCTGCTGTGGGGGAGTCACTCCATCTGTCTGGGTCGTGGTAAATGCTCCCTTGGTGGAGCAGGCTATCAACCACAGCTGAGTTTGCTTCTGCCAGCTTTGCTCTGAGCTTCATGTTTATCGAGTCCTTGGAGAGCCCGGGACAACAGGCAATGGAGACGAGGAGCAGCATGAATTATTCCCAGTGTCAGCTAAAAGGGATTGAGGGGCAGATCCTCTCCCGGTATAAATTGTGAGAGCTCTATTGAGTCCAATGAAACGATGATGTTTCACACCAGTCTGGGATCAGCCCCGTTGCCTGCAGTGGAGCTGGGACATTTTAAACCAGCTGGGGACTTGTCCCTGGGCACAATGGAGCTGGGCCATTTAACTCCAGCTGAGGAGCTTTCCCGTCGAGTATAAGGAAAGTTCGCAGCAGACACACAAACGACCAGCTCGACTAGGATGGCACAAGGCAAGGATTGTTGCAGCCGGTCTGTGGAAATGATGCCGAAGGCCAAGGCCAGCTTGTGGGAGTTACACAAAACATGATCCTGTAATGGAAAGCGGGCAGCAGAGTGGGAGGCCGTGCCAATGCCTCGTATTGTGTAGCTGTTTACAAGGTGCAGCCAGGAGCTCGTCAAGGCTGAGACATAGACACAACCCAGCCCTGAGCAATATGCCCCTCCGCTCTCCCCTCCCCCCTGGTACAATCACTGGGACACATGGGGCTCAGCGCCTCTGAGGACTTGGGCCCAGATGCTCATGTACATGTTTGGTTTCAGTGGAAGTTGGGAGCCTAAATCCTTCTGGGGATCTGGCTTTAGCACTTTGTTCCTGAGTCGGCCTGTGATCACCAGGTGCCTGGCGTGTTGTGTGCGTCTGGGAGCTGCAGACTCGGCTCACAGAAGAGGTTTCTCATTTCTTTTTCTGGTCTTTAACCTCTCACACAGTGCAGAGCTGCAGGGATGCTTGGAAAGGAACGAACCACCGAGCTCTGTTATTCTTTATCCAGGCACTTCCCTAGCTCTCGGCGCTGCAATTCTGCAGCACCTTAGGCACATGGCTGTGATGGCAGGTGCTCTGCAAGCACCGTGTATGTCCCACATTTTGAAAAACCAGTTGCTGAATCAGTCTGTTCATAGCAGATGATCTGAACAGCCCTGACTGCTTACAAGGCCATGGCCAGATGACTCAGCAGGAATCACAGGTAAGTGGAGTCAGCATGGGTTTTTCCTTAGCCCCAGAAATCAAACCGCATTAACACAAGCAAAATCCCTGGCCTGGGGCTCACCTCATTCCTGGGAGTGGGGCTGTGGGTCCCTGTTTTCCCAAAGGCAGCCTCAGCCCTCTGTCTCGCACAAGCAACTCATTATAGCCCTTCCCCTGAACATCTGTGCAAGGGGAAGTTGAGGTGAGGTGAACCTCTTGTGCACCAGGGAATGAGCAGCAGTGCCTACATGCACGGGCCCATCCAGCCTTAAACGCCCGGCATGGACAAGGGAAAGACGTGCCTGACGCCGTACTCTACTGCTTCCTAAAATCAGGCTCTGGCGGACACACGAGGGAGAGTGAGCCCCATAGCCAGGGACTTGCTACTGAAAAAACTGCCCTGGGCCTCCCAGGATACGCCGCTAGGACCTAGCAGTACCTCTGCTGATCTCTGCCCAGGCACCTGCTCACGGCATCAGTGGGAACTCTACGCACGTCTCGTCTCTGCCAAAATGGCCACCCAGCCACCAGCTGCTGGATGCAGCCCTACATGGCTCTGCAGAGCACTGCAGGGCCTGGCCCTGCTGCTTGCCTCTTCCCGCACACGGAAGGTCCTGTTGACTCAATGGGGCCAGTCCCATGAGGCAGATGAGCAGATTTGGGGCCTGAGGGCTCAGCAGCATTTTTTCATGCATCTCAGAAATGACTTCGGGTCACATGGCTCTTGCTGACAAACACGCTCAGGGAGGCCTCTCCACACGCTCCCAGTTTGCTGAAGGCCAATACCTGGAAATCAGGAGGGCAGGAGAAACACATAGTTTAACTGTCTCTCTCAGTGACTGGCCCTCAGCCTTGGGATAATTCACTCAGGGACCTCTCTTGCTCTTCCCTCCGCTGCCACAAACCGGTGGGTGATCTCCAGGTGAACTCACTGGCTAAGACCCAGCACAGCAGCATCAAATGTCGGCTTTGGGCGTCCCGGGGATCGTTCCCAGACCGGTGAAGTCTAGCTAGGTGCCTCAGCACAGCAGCCGTGCGTTCCACCCGAAAGGCTGGTTTAAGCCGCCGAGTGGATGCAAATCAAACATTTGCCATCACGTGCACAAGGAGGAACGGGAACATTTCTCAAGACGTTATTCCAAGGGTGTTGCAATGGCGATAAATGAGAATGATCTGGGCACCTGTGGGGGTGGGGAAAACTAATATCTTCCTTTAAGAGGCGAGGCGATGTCCTATAAGGTTTTTGCACAGTGTGCATATATGCTCAGTGTGTCATTCCTCTGGCTAATGAGTGGCCTTCTAGGGGTTAACAACCTCCTACTGCTAACGGGGCTACTCCTTTTGCTCATGCAGTAAAGCCCCAGTGCTACAAATTGTGGATTTAAATCCTGCTGGCAAGTCCTAGGGCAAGGGGGAGTCATTATACCTGCCTATCAGTATTATTACAAAACACCCTTCGGTTTACAGTAACAGAGTGACTGGAGCAGTTATTTAAAAGGATATTGTCTTTTAATCAGCATTTTTACGTGCCCAACTGTGTAGTATCTGGGCATCAACAATAGTGTTGGGGCACTGGGCCAAATCTTGAGGTCTTTACGCCATGATTTCAACTGGCGTTTTGACGGACTCTTGATTACTAAGTATTAAACTGACTAAAGATTTCAGGAGTCTGCCTTGCAGTTTAACAGCATTGTGTCTTCCCCAGGGCTGTCAGAAGAAACACTCCACGCGAATGAAAAATTCCAGAGCTGGCTTACCGAGAGCACTTTTGATTATTCTGCGACTGAATTCCTTTTCTGCTACAGCTGCCGTTTGTTTGTCTATTGCCTTCACTTCGCTCAGCCTGGCTGGTCTAGTTTCTTTTTGATTTCTATTTGTAGTCAGTTTCTCTTGTGCATTCTCACACACTACTAAGCGAATGCTGTTGTGTTAGGATTTCCAAGACAGCAGGGGAAGGTTTGACTCTTCAGTCTGTGCCACTCACCAAAACAAAAAACAAAAAACCAGACAGACCTGGTTTTGTTAAAATGTTAAGAAAATCCTGACATTTCCATGTAGATTGTCCATTAGGTTCCATAAAATGGTTTTTAAAATATTCCATTTTGGCACAGTCCCTTTAAATTGGAAATGGATCGAGCTTGTATTTGATATGGACAATGGCATTAGGCTATGCAGAGCCAGATTCTGAGCTGTGGCCAAAGAGAAATTTGTGCAGCTCAGTGGAATAGGTAGTGGCTTTAAGCTGCTTCTGTGCTCCCCTGGTCTGGACTGATCTGAGTTAGGTCGTTCCCAAGCACAAATTAGAGTAGCCTCAGGGCTGCTCTAAATTGCACCAGTTGCTATTGACAGTTGGGGATCTTTGAGACATGGGGATATCCCAGCCATGCTTCCTTTTTCCCCAGCCACTGTCCCTGTATGGCTGCAGTGGAGGGTATCAGAGCAGCTACACTGGCTTTGTGTCCCTAGAGGATCGCCTTACACGTGAGTGATCCTGATGTGGCTGGTTACCCGCTCCAGGGCAGCTTTGTGACAACGAAGCAGTGCAAAGCTCCCTAAACATGGCCCTGGCTCTAGCCTACAGGCCCTTGTCCAATAGTATTTGCCAAGTACTATTCAGCAAAACACTCAAGCACTTCCCTATCCAGCAAAGCCCACTGATTTATGTGCTGAATTAGGCTTAAAGTGAAGCGTGTGCTTAAGTGCTTTCCCAAATCAATGACAACGGGCTTTATTTTCACTTTGTGACACATGGACAAACCACTCCCATGGGTTAGGAACATGACTGTCATTTAAAAACATTCAAGGAATCGCTCCAGCAAACAAACAGCAGCCTAAGGCATATAAACATGCAGGCTTTCAAGCTAGTTACACAAGTATCCTGGGCCCAGATCCTCCATGGGAGTGTGATGGAATCCACTGGTGGCCGCTCCTCCAGGCCATCCTAGGGATTAGTTCTGCCAGGCATTCCACCCTCCTCTGGTGGCGTCTTCACCCGTCCTGTCTCACCCTGCAGCCCTTCTCGCTCCAGGAACTGCAGCCTCCTCTTCGTGACTCAGCCCTCCGGCTAGGTCTCCATATGGATTCCCCTTCCGGAGGTAGCAAAGTTCGTCTTGACCACTGGGCTCAGGCAGCCTTCCTGCTCATTGCCTCACAATGCCACTTCAGCAGCAGCTGGTAGGGGGACCCAGGCTTGCCCTCCACTCCGGTTCTAGCTCAGGGGCCCTCTAGTCAGCAGCCAAGGCCTGCACTGTCCTACCTTGCTGCTTTCCCCTGAGCCTTCTCCTACTTTTCTTGGTTCGCCAACCTCCCTCCTCTAGTGGAGCAAGTGCAGCCTACTTCCGGGCAGCTTCCTTCGGTTGCCTGTTCCTCCTCAGCTGGGCTTCATTCTTCGGCGGCAGGTCCTTCCCTCCGAGAGGGACCAAGGGACCTGCCGCTGAATTGCCGCTGAAGACCTGGACATGCCGCCCGTTTCCGTTGGCTGCCCCAAGCAGCTGCTTGCTGCGCTGGTGCCTGGAGCCGGGCCTGCCCCTGGCTTTTCCTCCAGCTGCAGCCTAGGCAGTTAATAGGCCTACCTGGCCACCTTAACCCCTTCCTGTCCTGTGTGAGGTGGACACCCCGTAGCAGGAGTGAAATGCCTAAATACCTTCGAGGCGCTGGGTCCTAGTTGCCTTATCCATGGACTACGGGTATTCGACCCAGTCACGCAGGCAAGTTTTGAAGCTTTGTGACTCTGAAAAGGCAGAAATTCTGTCTAGTAATTGCCAGACACTCACCATTGGCCTCAGCCCAGTATTCGCCCAGCAAGACACAAAACACACTCCCTGTTTTAAGAAGAGAAAATATCATCATTATCTTGAAGCTTAAAAGAAATACCAATGGCCGTGTTAAGGAGGACTGTGTTTCTATTCCTTCAGTGCTGTGATCCGTTGGGTTTTCAGTACCCAGCTCTGTTGCGTACAAGGGAGCTGACTTGCCAAATACCTTTCCCTTCAATAGTGCCACTGCCCTGCTGACTTCCTGCTTTGCAGCTGGAGCAGTGCTGTGTGTTCAGAGGTACTTATAGCAGTGAGCAGTGCAGGGCAGAAGCGGGCAGCAGGTGGGGTAGAAAAGTTCCTGTTTGCCCCAGAGAAAGTGAGAGCTGGTGAACGGGGCAGAGTCCTCTGATGAATCTATTTTGGATAGCTCTATGCAGCTCTGCATTGCTGTATGTGGTACTCAGGCACTCCAGTGATTGCAGCTGTGTTCCAAACAGATTGAGCCTGAGAAAAAAGTGAAGTGAAATATTAGCAAGTGGGCTACCTGGGTTTTATGCCCATCTCTGCCATTTATTTTCTGTGTAGCCGTGGTCAAGCCACGTAATCGTTCTGTGCCTCAGTTTCCCCCTCTGTTAAATGGGGTATGGATGCTGCTGTGGAAAAGTCACGTGGGACACATTGCACAGGGGAGCGGTGCAGAAGTGACCTCGGGTTTCTACTTTTCAAAAGGACCTTTTTTAGCTATGGCACACCCAGCGAGGCAAATTCAGCCCTGGAATGAAGTCAGCCCAAACCAGGGCTGGATTTGAGCAGCGCAAGCGTCTTCACCTAACAGAACCAAAACCAAATCACTCCCTAGCGACCAGCCCTTTGGGTTGAGGTCCACGAAGTTGCAGCAAATGGATCCCGAGGCCGAGGCAGGTAGAAAGGTAGAAAGACCAAAAATCTCAGCTAAACTCCCCCCCAGCTGGCCCCTTCTTTGCCTGACACAGCAAGAGAGTTCCCCCTCCTGGCCTCCCAAGTCACTTGCAACAGTTGCTGCCTCTTTCAAGGTGCTGTCAGTTGTAACAGCAGCTAGAAGGTCACTCTCTTTATGTCACTTGGCTGAGCAAAGATTTGAGTCTGAGTCCCGCTCTCCTAAGGGCTGTCCAGGCCAAGCAAGAGTCCCAGTGCTTCTCCCTTGCTCTCCATGACATTTCTACACATACTGTTTCTATTCTCGAAAGAGCAAAAGACATAACAGTCCCCTTGAAGGGGTCTGGGGAGTCGGGGAGGTGAATCATTGTTGCAGTAGTTGGAACTGCCCGAAGAGTAAATGAGCTGCATGTTATAGTATCCCGAAGAGATGGGCAGAAGGTAGAGAGACCAGCTGGCCAGGTGTTATCCGAAGTGTCCCAATATTAGGGGCTTTGTCTTAGACTCCATCCTCCCTCCCCTGGGGAAAAAAAGTGCTGATTTTTCACCCTTGCTATCTGGTCTGCCTAGCAGAAGGGCTCTTATAAACACGGCCAGTGCTTTGGAAATGTGACTCATTCAGCCTATCGTGGAGAGGTATTTCAATTGTAGAAAACCTTTCAAGAGGCAGAAGGACAAGGGATGACACTGTGGTATGAAGCGCTGGCTTCCTTAGAAGGCCAATGACAGCTACAGCTCTGCTGGGCTCTCCCCCTGGGCCCCCGATCACTGGGGAATGGGAGGGGATCCAGACCTCACTGATTTAAATGGCATTTTACAGTGCTCAGGATCAGGCTCCTAACTTGGCCTGATCCAATTCCCATCTAAGTCAATAGGTGTAATTCCCACTGATTCCAGTGGAGCTGGATCAAGCCCTAAACCACCTGAAGTCCGAGTCTGTTGCATCTTGGGGCTTTGCGTGGACTGGAGGCTGCATATCCTGTTCCCTTGGTTCATTGTAGGCCTGCCCCACCCCTGGGTCTAGATTCCAGCCCCCCTCTCTTTAAATCACCAACCGCAGTTTGCATCAGGGCCCACTGGCATTTTGCAGGCAGGCCTTTTTGGAGCTGAGGATCATTTGTCAACGGTGCCCTGGCTTCCCCTTCTCATGTCAGCCAGACGGTAAGTTCAGAGTTTCTCCTTTATTCCAGACAGCCAATAATTATCTCCATTTCCTTTTTCTCTTTATCAAAAGAGGCCATTCTTCAGCCAAAAGGGATTACCTGAAACTGTACATCATCCACTGACATCATGCACAGTGGGGGAAATCTACCCCTCCGGACAAACAGCCATCATCACAAGGCTTAGGCACGCGGCAAGTCCCCCTCCAGCCCATAGTGGTGCATAGCCCCCTGCCCAGAGGTGAGTCTCACCCAGTATGTGTGAAGGCTCCCACACAGCCGGCATCCAGGGGCCAGGCTGGGGAGCTCTCCTTGCAAAAGAGCTTCTCCTGGGTGTGCCGCATGCATTCCAGCCACATTGAAATACTGTGATTCATTTAGCAACCGTGCCGATTCCTGTTCCCTCACCTCAAAATAGGGGCCTAAAAATAGATCCTCTTTATACGGCTGGAGGAGAAGTGAGTTGGAAAAGCCCGACATAAAGTGGCCTTTTATTGTTGTGCTGTTGGAACGGCGCAGCCCAGGGACGATACAGTCAGTGTCACTCCTGTGCTGGAAATGAACGGGGTCTGCGAACTGTGTTTCTCCTTGTAAATTAATGAAACTACAGGGTACCAGGAAACCAAATAATCATCCATCCAAAGTACACTGTTGTGGAATGGCTTGGCTGTATGGGCACTACTGTCCTCTACTGGATAGACTCAGAACTGCTCAACTGTGTGGCACAATCTCTTCATGACAAGCAGCGGATGGGGATTCTCCTTTAGCTCATGTAGTAAAAGCCTGTGATGTTGGAGCTGGGCTCTAGGAAGACTGTGTGTGGAGGGCATCAGTGTGGACAGCTCAACAAAAGCCTCTCTTCTGTCTGCAGCAGCAGTGGAAATAAAGGAATCCAAATGTAGGCTGCGTAAAGAATGAGACAGATAATAACACTGTAACGGCAGGCTATAAAGCAATGAGCTATGCTAGCCTGCAGTGTGTTCAGTTCTGGTCACTGTGTCTCAGGAAGGGTAGAGGAGAAATCCAGGGGTTTCAGAGCTGGGAAATGAAAATGACTAGAGGTCTGGGTAAATTTCCATAGGCATGAAGAGAGGCTGAAAAGATTGGGGGCTGTTTAATTCTGAGGCAAGATGGATAATGAGGCTTGATGATAAAGGTTTACAAAGTAAGGAATGGCACAGAGAAGGCAAATCAGATGCTGCTAATAACCCCCCCTACTATCAGTTACGAACAAGGGAACATTCAGAACAATTGGAAGGCAGCTTATTTCAAATAATAAGGGAAAATTCATTTTTTCCTCAAGGCACGATGAGCCTGTGGAACTCATTCCTGCTGGATATCAAGTCTGAAAGCTCAGCAGGATTGAGCTTTTTTATGAATAATATGAACATTCAGAGGAGTTTTTCACAGGAAGTTTGGCTGCGCTATAAACCTTCCTGCTTCAGGGCATAAACCACACTCTAAATATTGGAGGTCAGGAAGTAACACCCCCTTAGGGCAGTTTATTCCTGAAGGCTTTTCTGCACCTTCCTTTGAAGCAGCGGGTGCTGGCTATTGTTGGAGATAGGGTGGGATGGAGCCCAGGTCTGATCTGCTATGACAGTTCTGTTCCTAGGGAGATTTTTTTCCTAGTTCCAGGGCCAGAGACCTCTGTTTGAGCTGACAGCTCTGGGTTCTAATCCTGGTGTAACTGGCTACTGTTCTGCAACACAGGGGTTTGTTTCACAGTGCAGCCGGGGAAAGGCGGGGTGGGAGGCGTCTGGTGTATGCAAAGGTTAGGGCACCGGTGAATCACTGCTGGGAAGGCCTTTGTCTTAGGAGGATCCTGTCAGGGTTGTTTCCTGACCTTTGAGACGTGGAACATACCTGTGCCTGATTTATACCATTAACGGAGATTTCCAAGGCTAATGAAGTCATCTCCACTTCCTCTCGCCTCTCGATTGAGACCAACGCTCCTGCTTAGACCTGTCTCCACAACAGTAATTAAAGGCTTTATTGAGCTGAGGGAGGGAGGGAACCACGGTTCATCCTCAGGGTGTTTCCTGAGTGAAAGGGACAAGGCGGGGGGGTCAGCTGGATTAGCAGGGACCCACTGGGAAATCCGAAGAATCGGGCCCTTTCAAAGAGATTTCCCTTTCCCAGAGGCTCCTAGGCATTGCTGCAGCACTAATTAATAGTAACAATCATTTTGATTAATTATTATATCTGTCTGAGGAACACCTTGAGCCCACCCCAGCCCCTTTTAGATTTCAGCTGTCCTTCCCCCTGCTGACAGGCCAGCAGAGAGCACATGAGTAGGGCCGTTCGTTATTAGTTTTTCTTTTCTTTAATTTCCCCCGGGAATTTATCAGTGTTTATTACAACAAAAACAGGTGAAAATAAGTGCAAAACAGTATTTACACTTTTCCTGGGTAAATATCGGGTTTACTTTGGTAGACGGAAAGACGGGGGGGTCAGGGGGCGAAGTATTCACTAGATTCATGCTTTGAATCCTGTTCGTCCATGTGGTTTGCTGCGGCACTAAAATGGAGCTCAAAACACAATGCCACCTCTGAAAACAAGAAAACAAGGTATCGCTAATCCCCCAAATCAAACTTTTCATCTGAATAAACAGGTCACTGTTGTAGATTTGGAACTATTAGCCTACAAATATTTACATTTAATCACTGGGACTCACCGTTTACAGTGCACACACTCAGCTTCAGCCTTTCTCCTGGTTTTGTTTCGTTAAAACTTTCAAATACTTCCTTGTGTTCTGAACCATAGTCTAATACAGATTGTCGTTTTCTTCCCATTTTAGGGCTTCAGATCTTTAAACCCTTATCTATCTGCCAACAGCTTGAAATATGTATGTGAGATTCATCAGTAGGTTCAGATGGGCACGCGCTTCAGAGCTTGTGTGCGTGTCTGTTTATTGTGTGTATCTTCTAGCTTAATGCATGGCCTTACTTCAACAGGCAGCCTTGCATATACACGCAGACTAATACATTATCGTAGTACATAGATCTCATGCAACATATTGCATTTTCCTAATAAAACAACTTACTGTTTGTATATTTGAATGATACAAAAGTAGGGTGAAAATCAGAAAAAAATGAATAATACTTTTTGTAAAACCCACACATTTTTCGGTAAAAATCAGTTTAATGTGGAAATGAAGGGGCTTGCACATGAAGCAGGTGTCCCAATCAAGCCAGGCCATCATTCTAGCTCACCACATTGGCAAGGTCAGGCTTGATAAAGCCCTGGCTGTGATGATTTAGTTGACAATTGGTCCTGCTTTGAGCAGGGGGTTGGACTAGATGACCTCCTGAGGTCCCTTCCAACCCTGATATTCTATGATTCTAAGGGTCCCCATAGGAACACTTGGTCCTAGTAGGGAAGCCTCCAGCCATGGGGCTCTCTGCATTGATAGACTCCTCAGCTCTGGGGCGCCTCACACTGGCATGATTCAGTCGCAGGATTCCTCACACAGGACCTGGAAATGAAGTGCTTCTGGCATCTGAGGTCATCTTCTGGGTGCTGATGGGCCAAGACCACTGCTAACCAGTACTGTCTCATTGTTTCCTCCTACTGCCCTGTTGGTCTGGATCCATCTGTTGTCTCTTGTCAGAGATTTAGATTATAAACTCTTTGGAGCCTGTCTGTTTGTTCTGTTTGTACAGCACCTGGCGCAAAGGGCTCCCAGATCTTATGATAATACAAATCATCATCCTCTAAAGTGGCTGCTGGGACTACAGTCCCAGGGGCTGAACAGTCATAGTGTCGGATAAATGTCTGGCAATTCAGGAGCCCGATTCAGCCTGGGTTATTCTGATTTTGTGCCGGCATAGCCCCATTGATTTCAATAAACTTATACCAGTGTCAATCTGCAGCAACACAAGGAATACTTGCTCTGGAATTGCTGCCAGGCAGGTCAGCCTGAAGCCCTTCAGGTTCTGGTTTGGGTTCTAGCTGACTGGCGAACCCTAAATGCATCATGATGTCATCTAACAGATGTCAGGCAAGGGACCATGGTCCACAGGGGACAGCCTGGCCCTGAGCAGCTGCCAGCATTGGCACTGATGTAGCTATCCTGGGGCAAACCACGCCTGTGGACAGGTTGCACTGGTGTAAAGTGAACCTTGCACCAATGTAATTTACTCCAGTCATTTACAGGAATGAGCTGGGCCACCATGAGCCCCATCTTGCACCCATGCAGCACGTCTGCTTTCCGGGGTGACCGCTGTGCAGCTGAGTCAGTGCAAACTTCCCCACGGGCATTGGACCTTGCATGTCCAAACTGCCCACTGGCAGCCCCAGAGTCCTGGAACAACCAACTCTGACCCTGTGCTGTAGTCAGCCTGGCAACGCCCCAGAACTAGGGGTGGACAGTGGTAGAATTTGAGGCACCCAGTTCGGAGAGTGCATTGGCAAATGTATACTCGTGGGCCTGATTCTCCTTTGCCCTGTACCTTGGGCCAGTACCCAGTGGCTGTGAAACACTCCCAGATCTGAAGGGTAGCAGGCTGCACTAGCTTTGTGCACTGTACACGACAACACAAGTGGCAGGGCTGCTCCGGATCAGCCCCTCTGGGTTTCCTTTTGCTATAGCTGGATAGCAAAGATGCCGGACTGGCTGTAGCTGTCAGATTTCAAAGCCACTTTTTTACGGTGCTGAAATTTCACAGTGGCTTTCCTACTACTCCTGGCCCAAGCTTTTTGGCCCAGGCCGAGAACCTAGTGGATCATAAAGCTTCATTTCCCATAGTTAAGCACCAGTTAACACATACGTGACAGGACCCTCACTGCTCCGCACTTTATTATGTGTGTGGGTTGGGGTGGGGACACGCAATTCCTCTTTTATTCAGTCGTTACTTTAGCTTCAAGGGGATATTATTTTCCTCCCCCACTTCCTTTCTCACTTGCAGCATGAAATCAAGATTAAAAACACGACCCAGGGCCTACAGAGAAGGGGCACTCGCCTAAAAAACACCCCTACACTTTTATAGCCCTTCAAGTGTCCATCATAAAGCAATTGTGGGCTCTAAAAACAGCTCCCCTTGTAAAATAGCAGCATCCCACCCAGACCTGTCATTTCACTCCAGCAGCAAAGAACCACCTGGCCTCAGCCACTGGAAATAGGTAGCAATCACTGGGATAAAAATGGGTTTATTCCTCCCTGTAAACCCATCTTGTCATTTTCAGCGGGGAGTGAAATTGATCCGTGATTTTCCTAATTAACCAGACGTGTCAACTCTCCCTCAGCGGCGAGACCCATTCCTCCACTTTTCTTACTGTCATGACACTTCCTCCTTCTTGCCCATCATTTGAAAAGAGCTCAAACTGAGCTGAAAGAGGACCCAGACAGGACCAAAGGGCTAGATCCATCCAGTCTGATATTTACTTCTGACTTCAAGGGAAACAGGATCAGGCCCTTGCTAAGCAGAAAGAGGGAAGGTGACTGCAGGGTGAATCAACGTGCAGGGGCCATCGGGCTGCTGCAGTGGCAGAGACAATGATTAGCATCTGGCAAAGGGGCAGGTGTTGCGTACTGCCAGGCAGAGGCTCTGAGGCTGGGTTCAGAGATTGCCGCCTGTAGCAGAGACATATTTGAGACAGATAGGAGAACAGACAGAGGTAGATGAGATGAGCATGGATGTAGACAGAGCAGCATACTAGGAATGGACAGAGATGCTAGCTGAGCGGGTCAAGGATGAAACAAACAATGAAGGCCAGGTCCTGGCTCCTCAAAGGTATTTTGAAATCAGTGGGAATTAGGCACCAGAATACCTTTGAGAATCTGGGCCTGAACTCCTCTCTAACGTTGCCAGGCGATGACTGAGCCAAGCTGGCCAGGCAGCAGCCTCTTGCATTGACAGCTGCCTGTGCTGGCTTGCTCTCTGGAGAAACAAAGGCCGCCAAGCTCTGGGGCTGTCGCTCCAGCACCTTCCACCAGCCTGACCATCGCTCCGAATTTCTGAGACGTGGAAAAAGTAAAATGACTGAGGGAAAACTCTGGAGCCAGAGCGCTATGGTCACCGTGGAGATTGCTGAATCAGTTCAGATTGAACGGCTCCATGGAAACCACTGGGCTCGCTCTAGGGGTTCTGTGGCTTTTCTCTCATCACAGGTACCATCAGCGGCAGCGTGTGATCAAAGTATCTCTTGGTAGCACAACGGCTCATCCAAGGAGAGGGGAGGAAATCTAAGGCTTTGTTCCTCTTTAGTCAGATACCTATAACTACAGCTGCTTGTCAAAGCCAGTACAATTACAAAGCCAGGACTTACCTAGCTTCCTCTCAGGGAGTGAGCCAGTGCCGGCATGGCGAGAGCTTCTCCTCTCAGGGATTGCCTGTGGAGATTCCACCTGCCAGATCATTTCCTGAGGGGAATTAGAGAGCTTTGTGTCTGTTTCTGCTACCACACCTCATGCTTGAGGTAGTGGTTTTTGGCACTAGCAAAGCACAGGAGCCCATACAGGGAAACACATCAAGTGAAATAAACAAGAGATCAAGAATCTGGCTAGATAGCTATCTGAAAGGTGCTCACAAGCCATGTCATAAGCACCTCCCAGTCCCTCATGTATTTATCCTGCCAACACTCCTGTGAGGTAGGCAGTGCTGTTACCCTCATGTCACTGATGGGAAACTGAGGCACAGAGAGACTAAGGGTTAGATCCACAAAGAGATTTAGGCACCTAACGGCCACATTAGGTGACCAAGTTCAGCATTTAGATTCTCAAAATCACCCTGTATGTGCTGAGGTGCCTACGTTTCTGACAGTAAAGTCACCTAACAAACAGAATGTTGGGAATCATTAGGAAAGGGATAGATAAGACAGAAAATACCATATTGCCGCGCTATAAATCCATGGTACCCCCACATCTTGAATCCTGTGTGCAGATGTGGTCACCCCATCTCAAAAAAGATATATTGGAATTGGAAAAAGTTCAGAAAAGGGCAACATAAAGGATTAGGGGTATGGAACAGCTGCTGTATGAGGAGCGATTAGTAAGATTTGGACTTTTCAGCTTGGAAAAGGAACAACTAAAGGGGGATATGATAGAGGTCTACAAAATCATTACTGGTGTGGAGAAGGTAAATAAGTAAGTGTTATTTACTCCTTCTCATAACATGAGAACTTGGGGCCATCAAATGAAATTAATAGGCAGCAGGCTTAAAACAAACAAAAGGAAGTATTTCTTCACACAACGCACAGTCAACCTATGGAACTCCTTGCCAGAGGATATTCTGAAGATTAAGCCTATAAAAGGGTTAAAAAAAGAACTAGATACATTCATGGAGGATAGGTCCATCAATGGCTATTAGCCAGGATGGGCATGGATGGTGTCCCTAGCCTCTGTTTGCCAGAAGCTGTGAATGGGCGACAGGGAATGGATCACTTGATGATTCCCTGTTCTGTTCATTCCCTCTGGGGCACCTGGCATTGGCCACTGTTGGAAGACAGGATACTGGGCTAGATGGACTTTTGGTCTGACCCAGTATGGCTGGTCTTATGATCTTACGTTCTAATATTTGGCCAGTGGGCATGGGCAAAACTGGCCACAGCCTGACACACTGAGCAGTTCAATGTGAGCCTCAGACTAGGGTGTTTGGGAGGAAATAGAGTCTTTGGGTTAAATTCAGATCTAATATAAACAGGCCCGACTCCATTTCAGTCAGGGAGTCCAGACACTTCCACCTGTCTGCATCAAGTCCCTTGTTTTTAAAAGTCTATCTGCTCCTGGTGCGTGTTTGCCACCTGAAGTTATTGTCCTTAGTGACAACATATATGGTTACTGTAAAAATGATAGTGATGTCCCCTTAATCAGTTAAGAGGATGCATAAACAGATAGCTAGAGCAGCATAGCAAACTAGGCAACAGGAGACCTGGGTTTGAATCCTGGCTCTGCCACAGACTTACTGCATGGCCTCGGGTAAATTACTTCACCTTGCTGCCTTATTTCCCTCATCTGTAACTGGGAATGGCATGGCAGAAGTACTAAATGATGCTATTACACATGGTCTTAAAGTCCTTAGTGCACAGACAAGTTTTCAGTCCATTGAAGGAACACTGTGTTGTTTTGTTATGAAGTAGACCTTTGAGAGAAGCTCTGCTTTATTCTCTACAATTGGTGACAATTTGGGGCCAGAGTAGCTTCCTGGGGCACTGATGTGCATGGGCTGAGATTTCTGGTGGAAGGGATTTCCTGCATGCAGTCTGTGACAGTCTCTGTGCCAGGACTGGTGTATATATGTACCTAAAATAAGTTAAACTTAGCATATACTCAAACACCATGTCACTGATTTTTCCTCCCCTAGGAAGCTGATCTGAAAAACCCCAGAATTCTGCTGCCGCTCAACAGATGGGTGCCGCTGGTCTTAGCAATGGGATGCTGTGGTCGGACAAAGCGGCAAGCAGGAATAATGAGTGCCACTTCCCAAGGGCTTAGTGAGGCTTAACTCATTTTTGGGAAGTCCTGGGAAAGCCTCCCACGGAAGGCACTGAAACGAGGCCAAATACTGCTACTAAGACAAAGAACAGATGATAAACCAGCACGATCATCTCTAAATGTAGGGCCAGTAACTTAGCTAGTGGAAATCGGCTTCACTCCAACCCAGATCCTCAGCTGGTGGAAAGCAGCACAGCTCCATTCTAGCCAATGGGCCTGGATTTTTAACTGGGGTAGAGCACCATAGTTTTACTCAGGGCAATGGGGCCAGATTCTCAGCTGGTATAAACCAGCACAGCTCCATTCAGACCAATGGGGTCAGATCCTCAGCTGGTATAAATCAGCATTGCTCCATGTGCTGCAATGTAGCCTTAATGATTTCAATCGTTACAGCATTTTACATCAGCTGATGGTTTTCCCCCAGATCACCTGGTTTCCTGTTGGAAGCTCTCTGGCTAATGCCCCTCATTGCTGGATTCTCTGAGCACCTGGTGGGGTTCAGGCTATTGCCCCCTATGTGGGGGACAGTGAAGTTTTTCTCTTTTACGTGACAATGCGTTTTTTATGCCTTGAGTCCTAGTTCCTGCCCCCATTAACCAAGGCCCCATCTTCACACAGGTGTCACCACGCAGATGGGCCGTACAATGCTTTACACCAGCGTAGTTCGAGCTATGCAGTGTTGGGAGGGTGGCCAGGCGGGTTGCGCTGGGGCTGGACCTAAGGCAGAACATGGGTGTAAGTGGTTCGGGAGTGAAACTGGCACCCATCTGGCATTCAGTGGGCCGGATTCCCTCCTCCAGGCTAGCGCAGCATGGCACACCATGAGGGGAAGTTGGTTTTAAGTCACCTTCACGGTCTTTAGATTCTGGGGCCAGCTGGGGATCAGTCTGAGGCCTGTCCTGATCACAGCTGTCTGTTTTGACAGCTGGAGATCGCTAGCGCACGGACACAGCCTGGCCATGCCTCTTTTACCCTGGGAATGTCGCCTGTGCTCAGGGCCTGGAAGACGTGACTTAGAAGCTGCTATGTGGCTTTAGACCACCCAGGGATTCCCCTTCTGCCAAGGGAAGCCCCAGCCAGCCAATGATGCTGGATTTCTGTCTGCTCTGTGCCACCAGAGCGGGGCCCAGTTGCTGAACCCAAGAGTGCTGCGCCCCCAGGGCCGATGAGGGGGGTGCAGAGCCGGTACAAATTACCAGGGCCTGGTGGTCCAGAAGGAGAGGGCCAAGGGTCCGGCTTCCCCAGCTTTGTCGGCCCTGTTTAGCCAATCTGTCCTTGCTGCGGGGGCCCAAAAAAAAATTTTCACTGGGGCCCGAACCCGCTCTCAGCGGCTCTGCGTCCACCCCCAGGGACAGATACATAACACTCCACCCTGAGAGTGTAAAATAAACAAATGGGTCCTGTCTCCATCTTACACTCCCAGTGCTGGCCACGCCACCGACTTGGCTTCCCTGGCACCGGTGTCTCTGTGAGACAAGAGAGGACACCTGGCATGACAGCGGTGTAGCCGAGCAGGGGATTGGCTCCCACTGACTTCAACAGCAAGCCTTGCTTGCTACAGACTTGACTTAGGCTCATGGCATCAAATATGCCTCAATTTCTAGATGTCTGTTCCTTATTGTGTTTAAATTCTGTTTTAAAACGGATTTGTCCCATGGGACAGAGACACCGGGGACTGGAACAGGGCTCCCCATTGCTGTAATGCTTCTCCACCAGCCCCGTGGAGCAAACACTGAATTTGGGGGTCAGGAGATGGGGGTCTAATCACAGCTGAGCTGCTGGCCAGCTGTGCGCCTTTGGGCAAGTCACTTCTTTGCCTCTGTTCCCCATTTTGGGGATGATGATAACGACCATCCCTTGCGAAGCACAGTGAGATCCACAGATGGTGAACGCTATAAAGGAGCTAAATGTTGAACTTTCAGCACCGTTAGCAAGCCCCATGTGACAGTGCTGCTTGGGCACTTTGTATAGGAACTGAGGAGTCGACCCCTTGCCGGTGTCCAGACAAAGGAGCTTGGCAGGCCACAAAAGAGGTGACTAGAGACACTTTGTATAGTGCTGATTCCACATCACACCTGCTCGCAGACCAGTGCTTTAATAGACAGGTCCCTCCTAGCCATAAGTAATGGAGTACCTGATCACCTAATTCAGAGGTGGGCAAACTACAGCCCCAGGGCCTCATCTGGCCCTCCAGATGTTTTAACCTGGCCATCGAGCTCCTGCTAGGGAGTGGGGTCAGGGGCTTGCCCCACTCCACACTGCTCCAGGAAGCAGCAGCATGCCTCCCTCCAGCTCCTATGCACAAGGGCAGCCAAGGAACTCCACACACTGCCCAAAGCAGTGCCCCTGCCAGGAATTGTGGCCAATAGGAGCTGTGGGGTGGTGCCTGCAGATGGGGCAGTGCCTGCAGACAGGGCAGCGCACAGAGCCAGAGAGGGGAGATGCTGCTGCTTCTGGGAGGTGCTTGAGGTAAACACTGCCCAGAGCCTGCACCCCTGACCCCCTCCCATAGCCCTGATCCCCCTTCCACCTGCTGAACCCCTCAGTCCCAGCCTGGAGCACCCTCCTGAATTGCCAATCCCTCATCCCCAGCCCCACCCCAGAGCCCACACCCCCCAGCCGGAGCTCTCACCTCCCCCTCTGCATCCCAACCCTCTGCCTCAGTCTGGAGCCCTTTCCCACATCCTGAATGCCTCATTTCTGGCCCCACCCCAGAGCCTGCACCCCCAGCCAGAGCCCTCACCCCATCCCGCACCCCAGCCACCAATTTCATGAGCATTCATGCTCCGCCATACAATTTCCACACCCAGATGTGGCTTTCGGTCCAAAAAGTTTGCCCATCTCTGGCCTAATTGCTTTGATCAAAGTCAATCAGTTCTGCACAGCTGATTGCCCATTACAGCACCTAACCATTTTTTAAATTGCCCTTTGTCCTAAGTCTTCCCCTGAATGAAAGTGCCAGGAAAGATACTCTGGGCCAGAACCTCAGCTGGTATAAATTGGCATCCTCCCAGCTGCATCTGGCTTCAGTGGAGCTCTGCTGAAAGACACCATCTGAGAGATTTAGGGTGACCAGACAGGAAATGTGAAAAATCAGGACAGGAAATGAAAGTTAATAGGAGCCTGTATAAGAAAAAGACCCCAAAAGACTCCAGAATTGGGACTGTCCCTATAAAATCGGGACATCTGGTCATCCTGGAGAGAGACAGCCCAAGTCTCACCACGGAGGGTGCCCCCCAGCGGATTCCGATGAACACCGAAGGCAGAGAAGTTGACGGGCACCCCCTTTCACAGAACAGGCCCTGCCTCCTGCCATCACAGAACGATGGCGTGGGACTCCCAGCGCCCACGAGAAAGCTGTTTCTAGGGTAAGCTGGTCCAACAGGCAGGATAAGACCCAACGGCCGGAAGCTGAAGCCAGACAAATTCAAACCTAGAGGTGAGTGCATTTCAGATGCCTTCTAGTTTGCTTAGGAGAGCAAAATGCTCTGAAGTCGGGCACTCAGGCACTAACAAGTAATACAACACAGTCTGTCTCTGCCAGGCGACCTGCACAGCTGTTCAGGCCATTGGCTCCCCACTGCTATTTCACCAACGTGTGAGCTGTTTCCCTCATCCCTGTGCATATCCCAGCAGGGCCTAGGGGCCCCAGGCTCAGCGTAGAGCCTGGCTCTGCTAGGAGCTGTACAGAAACGGAGCAAGAGAGAGCCCCTGCGCCATGACTTAACAGTCTGAATAGACAAGGCAGACGGTGCAAGAGGGGGATTGTGATGCGGGAGCCACGGTTGCCAGTGGGGTGCAGGGTTAATGAATCCTGTGCCCTGGGAAACCCCGCAGAGCTGGAGACAGAGACACACACATACACACCCCGCTGGCGTTCACAGGCTGCTTTGCTTATGGTCTCAGCCGAGAGCCCAATGCTTGAATAAGCCACATGGCCCCCTGCAGGGTTCATGCCTACCTGAGTGGAGGCAAGTCCCCCTTGTTACCCAGCCCTTTTCCGAGGCCACTGATGAAGTGTGGAGCAGCCAGGTCCTGCATTCCCCGGAGGGACCAGCGGCTGGTATCAGGCTCCCCCTGCTCTGGACAACTGCCTTTGCCAGCTGGGACGGGCTCCCACGCAAAGCCCCTTCCATGCTGGGAGGAGGCCTATTAATCAGATGGAAAACACTGGAGCCAGACTGGTGGGGCCCAGCATGGCCTTTCCTCCCCCTCCCCTTCACAGCCAACAATGGGATTCATTTGCAACCCCTCCTCCCCCAACTCCTCAGCAGCCCCCGCCCTGCTCCCCATCGCCCTGAAGAGGGGGTCTCCTTCTTTAATTGGCCTCCCCTTATTCTTACAGCAACAGGCGCCTCCCCTGCCCCCTCCCTCCCCCCCGGTCTCAAACTGACTGGATTGCATGACGAGTCTGGAGGCCGAGGGGGAATCGGAGGGGGGTGGGGGAGACAGCTTTATCCCACAAGTCATCTAGTCCCGCCAAACTCAAACGCTCCATGGTGTACTGGGAGTGAGCCAGCCCAACGTGTGGACAGGTCATACTCAATGGTTAGGAAAGGTTAAAAGCTTAGAGGGGTGGCATGGTTCCTCTCTACCAGCGGGAAATGCACCCTCTTCCCCGGATTAGCGCCTGACTCTGCTAACATCGACTGGAGGGCTTGCTATGGTGCCAGCCGCCAGGACTGCTCAGTGCTGTGGCAGTTCCCCAGAGCACTTGCACTGGTGGGGTTCACCGCAGCTTTCAGAGAGAGCAAGATTAAAGCAGGGGGAAGACAGTGCCTGTGCTAAGATCCCTGCCTGGCCTCTCTGAAGCAGGGTTTAATATGTAATGATGGCATCCAGCTCTTAGATCTCAATGTGCTTTACAAAGGAGGTCAGTGCCATTATCTCCATTTCACGGATGAGGAAACTGAGGCACAGAGCTATGACATGACTTGCCTGAGGTCACCCAGCAGAGCAGTAGCCAAGCTAGGAATAGAACCGAGGTCTTCCAAGTCCCCCACTAGTGAGCTATGCCCTAGACCGCTCTCGGGTTGCATTCAGGGCCAAAAGGAAAGCGCCAGCCCCACATTTAACTGAGAAATTGTAGACGCTAGAGAGACAGTAGAGTTACTAGAAGCCCCAGGAGTCCACACAGGATTGGGCCTGCCTGTATAAAGCAGGGCTTGGGCCTATGGCTAGCACTAAGCAGCCCAGCCTGGGGACTCCACTCCCGATAGGGGAGACTATTGCGCAGTGTCTTCTCTAGAGCTCTTCACCAACATCCAGCCCCAATTCCCCATGGCTTTGGCAACCCGGCAAGACTAAACGTCAACAGTCCTCAGCATCCACCATGCTCCAGGGCCTAAGCTTTTCATTGGCTGAGCGAGAGCTGCACCAAAAACACTCTACACCTACCTATCCTCCCGCCTCGGGCCTGTATCTCCCTGGGTGACCAGAACTAGCAGGGCTCTCTCCCACGAGCTCTCTTCTGCCCCTGCTGTGAAGAGAGGACTGCTGTAGGTGGCAGGTTGGACAGGCCGTGGAGACACCACACACGCAACCCAGCCTGCAGGCCCCTATCGCAGCTACAAACAAGGGTCTTGTGGGTTAACTGCGTTTCACAACCAGGGGAAAGCCTCAGGCAATTCAGGGCTTCAGCCAGCTTAGGAAAGTTACAAAATCATTTAAGGGCCCCCGGTGAGTAACATGCACAGCATTGACCAGAATGCCAAAGCCTCCTGCCTCTCTATACCATCTTCTAACCATTATCCTTAGTTACACGTAGTAGGGTAGCACCCAGCAAGATCCAGGCCCCATTGTGCTAGGCGCTGTATGTATCTGTTTTTAAGAGACAGTCCCTGCCCCAAAGAACTTCCAGTCTGCATAAACACAACACACAAAGGGTGGAAAGGAGCCTCTAGAGGTGAAGGTCTAGATTCTCAATGGTATTCAGGCATCTAACTCCCCTTGACTCCAGTGAGAGTTAAGCACCTAAATACTTTTGAGGATCTGGGCTGACGTGACTTGCCTAAGTTCACACAGTTGATAAGCGGCAGAGCCCAGCTGTTCTGAGATTAACCCAGTGCCATTCACTGGCCCATTCTGCCTCTCAGTAGTTGTGGCACTGGCAAGGCGTGTCTCTTCTCCTAATACTTAATTTTTATTTCCCCTTCTACTGATTTCTGCCAATTCCAGTGCTGACTGAAGGGGAATGAAAGGCCAGCTGGCGAGGACTACACCTGGCTGCTGTCTACTAGGTTAGCACTGACCAGGGTGGAATGAGATTAATGGACGCAGTCCAGTTCTAAGTATAATTGCATGTTTACTTGCAGCACATCATTCAGCCAGTAGGTGTCTGTGCACATTATAAGGTTCATGACCTTATAGGTGAGACCCCTGGTAAACAGAAGAGACCATGCACAGACACAAGCTTTGCAGAAGCCTGGCTGTAGTTGTAATTGTTTCTCTGACAAGAACATGTGATTCCATACACCACAGCACCCAGTGAACAAGATGACTTGGTAACACTGTATGAAGGGCTCCACTCTGTGTTGTGCAGGAGGTTTGACTAAATGATCATTGTGGTCCCATCTGGCCATAAACTCAATGGGGAAAAACCACCAGCCCCACTGGTCCCTTCCAGCCTTGCAATCTATGAACTGTGACTAGCTGGCCCTGCCTTGACCAGCTGGGCAAAGACGCTCCAGCCCCGGAATACTCCTTCTCCCCCTAGAAAGCAACCCTTTGCATGCCTGCTACCCCATCCTGTGCCTGGGCAGTGGATAAAAAGAGAGGACTCTGCTTTCCAGGGGCTGTCCACACAGCCTCCTTTCCCTAGCACTGACTTCACTCGAAGAAACCCTGTGTGGAATAATGCAAGGACAGGATGCTCCAATGAGCAATAGGCTCCCAGGCAAATTACCGCCCAGTTTTCTAAACCATGCTGAGTGAGGCAAAAAGCAGATAGATGGTCGGCGAGGTCTAAAGATAGAGACAAACACAGCTGGAAAGGCCCCTGCCCTGGTGATCAGGCAGCTGAAGCTCTGGCTTGTTTCAAAGGCCAGGTGTCATCTCAGCTGCCTTTCACATCCCTGCTTCACTTGGGCCTGAGCCAGTTCACTGCCTCAGCTTAGCGCTTCCACAGCTGTGTTTGATCCTGCAGCTCCCCCTGCAGGAGAAAGCGTGGGATGAGCACTTCCACCACGAGCACAAGCTTCGAAGCCAGACCCTAGAGGATATGGACCAGGGGAGTGTGAATTCAGCACTGGAGCAAGACACCAATTGAGCAGATACAGCACTGGTGGCAGCACAGCACAGCTCCCCTTTCCCTCCACCGGGTGCTGCCCTGCCAGTGTACCTCAATCCCGACCCAGCTAGCAACAACAGTTCACTTTCCACGACCCACATGCCCTTTGGCCCTTGAGACTGCCAAGGAGGGCTAGTTTGGCCCAGTGTAAGGAGAGCTGAGGAGATGTGGACACCGGCCTACTAAGATCCAACAGGCCCCTGAACAGCCATGGGAGGACAACACTCATTTCATCTCCTCCCGGCTCTCCCCTCCTCCCGCCAGGCACTCCCAGCGATTCAGCAGCAGCTTAATAGTAATTAAATTGCAACAGAAAGAGCCCTTGAGTCTGCTCCTGAAACCACATTCACATTTAATTTGTAAGTTATTAGATATTTAACCCATGGGGCGGATGCCGCTAAGTTGGTGTGAGCTGGGCCATCCAGCGCACATCTCCACAAGAGGGCCAGCAGAGCTGGGTTCCCGCCTCTGCTACTGACTTGCTGGGTAACCTTGGGCAAGCTCCTATGGGCTACCAAGACAATCAAGGCAGCAGCTGCCCGGGCTGGTTACCGGGGGTGGGTTGGGTCCCATTAACCAGAGAACAGCTGTTGTGGAACCAGCTCCATGGAGCTACTCACAGCGGTGGCACTAGGGTGAGGCACATTGAAGCAGTCCAGCATGAAGCAGCTTTGTTGATTCCTCCCTTCCCAATTTCCCATTTATTTACCCCATTGACCCTCCTCTCCCATCCCATCCCATCCGTGGTCTTGCCAGCCGAGCCAGAATCCACTCCCCTCTTCTCAGCCAGCACACACGAGCCCATCCAGCAAAGGGAAAGGAACAGCTAGGTCACTGGCTTCCAGTGCTGGAGGAACCAGTTCCTCAGGAGGAGCAACCATCCAGAGGCCAGGAGGTTTTGGAAGCTAGATTTGCACCTAGCAGCTCCCAGGCCAATGCTGCCACACCAGTTCCATTCACAGGACTGTCCGCCCTTTAGTGGCAGAGTGTGCCAGAGCCCTTATTTGCACCCAGAGCACAGGAAGGTGCCACGCAGGTTCTCCCCACCCCTCTGACACAGCCAGCAGGGGTTTGTTGGTCTCCCTGCTGAGACTGACCCCTCCTGGAGAATGCCAACCTCGGCCCACTAACAGGCACATACAAAGTTATTGAGGGCCAGGGACATCACTCTACACCCAGGAGGTTAGTCTGCAGGCATGAGGGCCCCTGGGCTCAGCTCTGGAGAGCACAGGGCACAACTGCTGCTGGGGTAAACCGGCCTGGCTTCACAGAACTCAGTGGAGTTGTGCCAGTATACAACAGCAGAGACTTTAACCCCCCAGAACTACATAGCAGGTATTCTGCTCTCACTCCACACCCACGGATGGTGGGGCACGGTTAGTATGTTTGTCCAAATACAAGTTTAAGTCTCCAAAACGTCAAGTTCTTTTATTCTTGGGGGGGAAGTTTACAAAACTTCCTTTAAGTAAGTTTAAAAAAATTGGAGAAATTTAAAGGGAAAAAGTGTCAGGTTAAAAAAAAAAAAAAAATTTAAAAAACCCCTTCAGCACAACAGAAACACACAAGGATAGCAACACCTTTAAGACTATTAAAGCCGAAACTGTTCATCTCCAGCTGCCTGGTTTTCAGGGACACACTATTTACTTGCTATGTCATCCTCCGCTTGAAACGGACTAGATTCAATGTCCATTTTTGTTGGTCATCATGTTCCAGCTGCTTTAATCTTGCTGGTTCTCATGTGCTAGCACCACAGGGTTGCAGACATTCACCGCAGGCGAAAGTCAAAATCCAAACAGGATCTCTTTTCTATTACATTCTCTCCCCAAGATTTTCAGTAAAATTCTGATTCAATAGGAGATTCTGTAGTTGACGTTAGTTTTCTAAAATACCTAATTCTGGGCACACAAGTACTTGACAGTGACCTGATAAACATTCCCAAAGGCCTCCATTCTGCAAAAAGTTCTCTTCCTGGCATACAGTTATCTCCCTGCAGACACACAGGAGGAATCTGTGCACCTGACTTTAAACCTTTTGTGGGCATAAGACACAGCAGGGCAGGGCAAGCTCAGCAGAATCAAAGAAATAGGCCAGTGGAACAGCCTTGGCCAAGCTAAGGACTAGCCTCCGCTTAAAGGTTTTGCCAGTGTAGCTGCAATTATACTGGCATAAGAAAGTGTCTTTGCTGGTATAAATGTGTCTACACTAGGCACCTATGCTAGGGCACTGGTAGCAAAGATAATGGCATTAAAAAAAAACAAACCCACCAACCCTCTGGGCGAGATCCTCAGCTGGTGTGAACTGGAGCAGTTCAATGCACTCAATCCAGTGACTTCACAGCTGCACTGATTTGTACCAGCTGAGGATCTGGTCCTGTAACTTCAGTTTTTGGACAGCGTTCCTTTAAAATAAGGCCGTAGCAGTCCCTGTCTTCCCTGCAGCTCAGTCATCTGAGTCAGTGTCGTGGTGCCGGTTGGCGTGGCGGGCTGGGGGGGGACCGTTTGCTGTTTCCCTTGCCCCTGGAGGCTGAGTGCCGGCTATGGCGGTCCCTGCTGCCACTCCTGTCATTCCTGTGGGCTGGGAGCTGTCGGTGAGGGGGGTTCCCTCCCATGCCCTCACTGCTGGAGGAGTCCGTGTCGTGCCGCCGCCTGCTGGGCTGCTTCTGTGCCTCTGGGCCCGCTGATGAATGGCTGTCACGCCAGCCGCCTGCAAGCCGCCGGGAGGATGATGAATGGTCCCTGGGGGATGGGGCTTCCCTCCTCCTCCTGCAAGAGAGAAGATGGGTCAGAGCCTGCGGGTGCAAACCCAACGGCCCCTGAAAGGGGCAGTGAACAGACCCTCGAAGCAGGAATGGAGAGAGACAAGTGATCAGGGACCATTCCCTGTATGCTATAGCCTGGCTGAAAGGACAACGCAGGCAAAGCTGAGATACTGCTCTGCACAGGGGAACGCAGCCCAGGGAACAATCCTACCCTGTCTGCATCTTCCCCTTCCCTCGGGCACGATCCCGCCCTCAGCCTATTCTAGGATAACAAGAACAACATTTTTCCAAACCAGGGGCCAGGTTCTGCTAAACTGCTATGCCCAGTGTCAATACAGTTCACCCTGGATTTATGCCTCTGACAGAGATCAGAGTTTGGCCCTAGAAAAATGTATTTACGGTGGGTTATTCTCCTACAAAACCATTCATGCTTGCTTTTCTGTTAAACTCAGTTCATTTCAGCCCATGACCAGGCCTCCAGCCTGGAGTGACAGCAGTGCATTTGTAATCAACCATAGGTCACAAGGGCTGCTGGATGCATAGAGGACACCCAGGGAAATCTCCTTGATCTGCACAATGGTCACCAGCATGCCCTATGGTTTGCATACAAAGCATAGACCCCCTCAGCCAAGATTTAACAACTGCTGCTATGGAGAGGCCGCCTGTTCCCTGGACTGTGTGTCTTTTGCCGCAATATACTCCAGCATGTTTACTGCTATTACCGCGTGGGGCTAGCGTTAAGTCATCATCACTATGCTACACCGGCAGACCCAGTGAGGAAGGGTGTGCGGCACTGCCTCTGAATCTCCCCTGTGCTCCCTCACCCAGACGAGCATTGGCCTGCTAAACCCAGGGTTGTGAGTTCAATCCTTGAGGGGCCATTTAGGGATCTGAGGCAAAATCAGTACTTGGTCCTGCTAGTGAAGGCAGGAGGCTGGACTTGATGACCTTTCAGGGTCCCTTCCAGCTCTATGAGATAGGTAGATAGTTCCACTGGTTAAGGGACAATCTCCACCTGTCACACCCATCAATGGCACGGGTAAGGTGAGTTAAATGACAATCCTCCTCAGAGATCCCACTGAGCCAGTAGGAGGAGAGAGAGACTGCTGCAGGTCCCCTTTGACATGGCCAGTTACTCTGTGGTCTAGAGGGGAAGGAATAAACACAAAAAGAAGCCAGTGGTGTTGGTAGCTTTGTTTCTGGGATTCCATGAACATGTCCCTTAAATAGTGTGGCAGCTCTTGGCTCACAGCGCCCTCGTGTGTTAGGTATTTGCAAATGCAACAAAAAAAAGTGAAAGCACTAAAATGTAACCATCACCCAGCAGGTAAGCATGGGCCAAATGAGAAACACCCTTGGGACCCCCCAGTTCTGATCTCACACAGCTGTTACCCATGGGTAATGCCACAATCCTCAACTGAGTGACTCCTGAATTACACTGGTACAAGTGAGAGGAGAATCAGGCCCCTTGTTCATGCTAAGAACTATCTGCACTGACTCCCATATACAGTAACTCCTCGCTTAATGTTGTAGTTTTGTTCCTGAAAAATGCAACTTTAGGCAAAACAATGTTAAGCAAATCCAATTTCCCCCATAAGAATTAATGTAAATGGAGGGAGGGTTAGGTTCCAGGGAAAAAATTTTCACCAGACAAAAAAACTTACATATATATACTCAAACATATATACACTCAAACATATATACACATAGTATAGATTTTAAACAATTTAATACTGTGCACTGCATTGATGATTGTGAAGCTTGGCTGAGGTGGTGAAATCAGTGTGTGGGATATTTCCCAGGGAATGTCTTACTGATAAAATGATGAACTTAACAGCTGAGCACTCAAGGGTTAACACATTGTTGATGTAGCCTCACACTCTACAAGGCAGCATGAATGGAGGGAGGGGAGACAGCATGGCAGAGAGACACACCCTGTGTGTGAGAGAGAGGGACACGCATTGCCCCTTTAAGTAAGCTGACCCCACTTTAAGTACACAGCCTTTTTAAGTAGATCAGCAAGTTGAGACAGCAGCTGCTGCCAACAAGCTCCCTCCATCCTGAGCCCTGTCATGTCCCCCCACTCTGTGGAGACAGGGTAAGCAGGGTGCAGGAGCAGGGGGGAAGGGGACACCCTGACAGTAGCACCGATCTCCCCCCCACCCCCCCCCGCACAGCAAGCAGGAAGCTCCAAGGCAGAGGGCAGGAGCAGCACAGGGCAGTGGAGGGAGGGACAGTTGAACTGCTGGCAATTGGTAGCCTGCTGGGAGGCTGTTGCACAGGGATCTCAGGGGAACGGGGAGCTGATGGGGGGCTGTCGGTCCACCCTGGTTCCAAGCCCCCACCAGCTAGCTGCAACGGGCTGCTCTTCCTGCAAGCCGTGGACAGCGCAGGCGGCTTCCAAACAACGTTATAAGGAAGCATTGCACAACTTTAAATGAGCATGTTCCCTAATTGATCAGCAATGTAACAACATTAAGTGAGGAGTTACCATACTATATACATGGATTGTGGTAGTGGCTAGGGCAGTGGTTCTCCAACTTTTGTACTGGTGACCCCTTTCCCACAGCAAGTCTCTCAGCGCGATTCCCTCCTTGTAAATTAAAAATAACTTTTAAAAAATATTTAACACTATTATAAATGCTTGGAGATTAAGCAGATTTTGGGATGGAGGCTGATAGCTCGTGAACCCCTCCCCCCAGGTAATAGCCTCACGACCCCTAGTTTGAGAAGGCTGAGGACTAGGACCCTCTAGCCCAGGCAAAGACCCCACTGTGCAAGGGGCTGTACAAATGCAGAACAAGATGACAGTCCCTGCCCCCAAAAGATCTTACAAACTATTCTGTAAGATATTAATATTGAAACAGAAAATGTTCTAACCATGGCTTCTCTCCTGCCATATGGGATAAAGGTTTCAGTGTGTAGAGAAATACTTCAAAAAAAATTAAGAGGAGGAACTTTTTTTAAATGAGCTAATAGCTAAATACTAGCTTGACCCCCCCAGTAAGTTACAGTCAGACCAAAGTCTCTGTCTATCCCTGATCCGACATCCTGTAGCCGTGGTTCTCAGTTCAGCACTGGAGATATGCAGGCTGGTTTGCAATACAGAACTAAAGCAAGAATCCATTCTAACACCATTGATTCAAACCCGAGAAGCGTTCCGCCATGGACTCTGGCGTCTCAGATGTGGCACGCTAGGTCAAGTGGTTCAAGGAGCAGTGGGCTATAGACTGCATGGAGAGAGAAGTCATTTAGCTCTTAATGGACGGAAGATTTGTCCTGGTGCTTGGTTGGGGGCATAGCTAATACAGAAGTTAATCAAAAGCTGCTGCAGGGAGGGTGGGGCAGAGGATGACGCACTGAGATTGGCAAGAGGCCCAGAAAATACCTACCTGCCGCAACAGAAGAGTGCTCAGCAGGTTACTCCATTGAATGTTTGCATTTCAATCCCCACTGGAGGGGGGAGCCTGGCTCAGGACGGGTCAATGCACGCCACCGATTCCCCCCGGAGGAGCTAACAGAGAGACTCCCGGGTGGTGCCATGCAGCCACAGCTCTCCTCAACTTGCTATCGGTGACGGGGTATGGGGGGGGGGGGGCGCTGTAGGCTTCCCCAGCTGGGTCAGACAAGCTACAGATTCCACAAGCATCCCCCCGCCCCCCAATCAACACCTGGAGTAGCTGCTGTAAGTGGGCTCAGGGCATTGTACAGGTGTGGCAAAAATCAAGGTACTGCCTCACCTAGTGCTGCTAATGCCAGAGAGTCTTCACATGAGGTATCCTACCCAGGGGAGCGAATCCAGCTACTGTGCATTGAGCCTCACCTTTAGTCAGTCACAGCTAATGCAAACCCCTCCACCCCACGACACACACTCGGAACTCCCTTGGCTGGAGAAAGCAGAGAGCACAATGCAGCAGATACACTTGCCGCACAAAGGCTGCGGCAGGGAGAGACTTTACAGACTGCTTGTTCTCCCCACGCCTTAGGCTATGTCTACACTACACATCTTTAAGTGCTCCTACATGACAAGAGCTCTCCCGCCGACAAAAAAAATCCACCCCCAACGGGAGGCAGCAGGAGAGCTCTCCCGCCGACAAAGCGCTGTTCACACCAGTGCTTTTTGCCGGTAAAACTTTGGTTTTTTGGGGAGAGGGTGGTTTTTTTATATCCATGAACTAAAAACGTTTTACTGAGGAAAGTACAGGGTGGACAAAGCCTTAGTTTGTGAGCTCCAGGGTCAGGAAGTAGCTCAGTACAGGAGTAACTGAGTGAAATTCTCCAGCTACACAGAAGGTCAGAAAGTTGGTCTTGGCGTTACAGCATTGGAGTCGGATGACATGGTTTCAATTCCCAGTACTAATGGCAACTTCCTCTGATCTGGAGCTCTGTGCCTCAGTTTTGCCATCTGTAAAATGGGGCTATTACACCTAACACTTCATGGGGCTACAATATCTCACACACCCATAGGTTATACAGGAGGTCAGATGAGAAGATCTAATGGTCCCTTCTGGCCTTAGAGTCTCTGACTGCCCTTGTGTTTGTACAGTGTCTAGCACAATGGGGTTCTGATCCCTGACTGGGATGATTTAGTTGGGGACTGGTCCTGCTTTGAGCAGGGATTGGACTAGATGACCTCCTGAAGTCTCTTCCAACCCTCATCTTCTATGATTTTAGACACTGCCATGAGAGAGAATGATAGCAGGAGCTCTGGTACCTTTCCGCATGATCTGGAGAGGGGGAGGAGGTGGTGGTAGCTGCTTCTTTCTTGTGATGTTTCTCCTTTTCCTTCTCTTTCTTGTGTTTTCTCTTCTTTTTCTTCTTCTTCTCCTTTTTGGATTTCTTGCTGCTCTCGGGCCTGCACGGTTAAAGAAACAGGGAGACGTGCAAACGGCACCGGCACACTTCTTTTAAAGCACAGCTGCATTTGCTGTCCAGAGGCAAGTTGCCAGGTTTCAGCCCAGTGCCTGCCCTCAACGGCTCACTGCTGTGGATCACTCAATGAATGTTTTGCAAGACTGGATTAAGCCCTGAGTTGCTCACAAGCTGCTGCAACTATCTAATAATCTAGCTGTGTGATTGGTTGCTTCCCTCACATGGTGTTTCTTCCATGCAATGGGTTAGCTCAGTGATTCTCAACCCCAGGCTGCTTGCGGCCCAATCAGCACACAGTTGTGGCCCATGTGACATCCTCTGGGGCATACTGGTACCATATATATTGTGCAGATGCGGCCCACATAACACATAGAGAGCTGCATGTGTGGCCCACAATGGTAAATATGTTGAGAAACACTGGGTTAGCCTAATCTTTATTAAACCACTTCTGCGTGGAAGGAAGTTAGTTCGGGATTAAATGAATCCCAGCTGTTAGCTCCCAGTTTGCAGACATCCACACGCAAAAGGCTTTGCTGGCAGAGAGCTCTGGGAAATCAAAGCGGGTGCAGATGCAGCCAGAGGGGAACTTGGTTTATAGAGACCCCGAGCTGTTGGTGAACAGCGTCTCACGGTAGCCCACAACAGCTCCAACTGCGTAAAGCATAAGTTGGTTGTTCTTACCATGCCTCTTCTGCTTTCTCTTCCCTGCCCAGTTTTCTCTTCGCACCCGAGGCTTCCGGACTGTTTGCCACTCTCTGATGCTAGATTTCCAAAAGACAAAATGATTTACGAGACTGTCAGGCTGAGGGTGCCCATAGTTAATAACACAGAGCAAGTCTTACTGTTCAGAGCTATTACTGAGCAATACCAAGATTAAATGAGGTGGCAACGTAGCTGGGGTGTGGGGGCCCAAGGCTGGCGGAGTGGAGCTCCTTCATTCTCATTCTGATGCCGAGTCCCTGCTACGTGGCGCTGTCCACTGGACAAAGGTTACACCCTGAGAGTTAGGTCACAGCCCCCCAGGTGGTGAAAGCCACAACAGTGTTGGGGCGACAGCTGGCGCTGACTGGCAGCGCCTCCCTGTGGGAGGGCAAAGTGGCACCATCTTAGACCCTTGCTCTAGAAATCCTCTCTCTGGGCCCCACCACGCCCTCAAGCTTCTCCCAGCCATGACCTCAGCCTCTCTTGGCATTTCCACTCCCCCCATCTCTTACCCTCCAGTTCTCATGCCTATCTACCCATGGGGCAGTTAGAGTTACCATCCCAACTCGGCCGCTAGAGCAATCTCCCAATCCCAGCCAACCCTCAATGCTCACACTAAGGGATTTGACATTTTAGCTCCTGCTTCTCAGCTCCCACTCTGGTATGTGCCATAGAGCTGGGCTGACACCACGCCAAACTCTCCTGAAGGTTGGGGGATGTGTTTGTATCGAGAGATTTGCCCTGTTACAAAGATAGGTGCTGGCTGTAAACGTCAGAGTTAGCCTGAAATGCTCCCAGAGTTCAAGGAGGTCGCAGGTCCAGGGAGCCCATTCAGATTTATTTCTGTTATCCAGGTAATGAAATTATTACTCCCCTGCACAAAATCCTGTTCCCATGACATCGCTTACAAAAATTCCAGATCCATTTGAACAGATGGAGAAAGGATGGTGTCTAATAAAAGCCCTGGCCAGGGGCTGAGGAGAGTTGAGTTCAATTCCTGCTCTGCCACAGACTTCTTGTGAGAGCTTGGGCAACTCACTTAGTCTCTGTTCCTCAGTTCCCCCATCTGTACAATAGGGCCAGTACTTCTGTACCTCACCTGGGTGCTGTCAGGATAAAACCCAGTAGTGATCATGATGCACTCAGATTTAGTGAGGCGGGCCACGTCAGCACCTACAGACATGCGAGTAGGATCAGCCCCTTAAAAAAAAAAGAAGCACCCCAATGCAGCCCTCACAATGTGGAATATGAAACTAACCCCAGAAAGTTACACTCTTGAGTTTCACTTGGATGGTTAAAGTTAGTGTAGATGCAGCAGGGATCAAGCCTCTCCTATGCTCTGCAAAGCACCTAGCACGCAGAACAACTAGCACAGGGGTGGAAAGACTTACAGTAAAAACAGAAAGCCCCAGTTTGGCAGCCTCTTTGTCTTCTTTGGAGAGCATCATTCTGCCAGCACCGCCACTGGGGGGAAAATATAAAGTAAAGATACACACACACACACACACACACGCATACTGCATGATTTTCTCTAGTCACTGTGAGGGCTGAGACAATGATGGTTTTGGAGCAGTGTCTGCTGGTTATAACAGGGGACTGGCAGTCAAGAAACCCTGAGATCTGTTCCTGCTCTGCTACTGAGTGGCTGCGCAATCTTGGGAGAGTCATTTAACTTCTGTGCTGCCTCAGTTTCCTCTTGAGGCATGAGGATTCATCTGTGTTTGGAACGGCCTTGAAAACTCTCCGATGAACGTGCTAGACCGGGGCACAGTATTACTGTTATTCCACAATGGCCCTGGACAGGAATCATCGATCTGATCAGGTTCCCTCTGCTTCTTTTCAGAATCCCCTTGCATTAAGCACTGCCTGCTAGTACACATTCTGTGCTGACCCAGAGCCAAGGTGTTTGTTCCAATCCTTCCTATTAATCCACGTTCAACCTCTACAGAGACCACCACCCACCCAAAAGGTGGACACATTTCTGTAGGGACTGGACAGATTCCAGGCTAAACAGGGGTTTGAACTTCAGTATATTATATAAATGTAACAGGCTAGTAAAAATACTCCTCCCATCCGCTCAAGGGTCCAACCCCACTGCCCACAAGGAAGCTGCTAAATGGTTGACTTTGGCTAATACGTTATGGTTAGATGACTTCCTATTTGGAAGATCAATCCTAGTGGCCTATAGGGTGGTTCATGGCCTGCTCTTGTGGTTGTGTAATGCGGTCTTCTGTACAATGGCAGTGTGGTCTGGCGGAACAACTACAGGGCCGGGGGGAAGGGTGTCTGAAAACACCCTGTTCTAACCCCAGGTCGTCACTGACTCCCTTTCCCTGGTGGGAGAGAGGAGAACAAGGAAGCAGCAGGGAGAGACATGGGGGAAAACTGCCAAGGATGTGGAGGGAGGAGCACTGCAGAACATAAGAACGGCCATTCTGGGTCAGACCAATGGTCCATCTAGCTCAGCATCCTGTCTTCTAAGAGGGACTGGTGCCAGATGCTGCGGAGGGAGTTAACAGAACAGGTTAATTATTGAGCGATCCATCCCCTGTTGTCCACTTCTGGCAGTCAGAGTTTAGGGGCACCCAGAGCATGGGGTTTTGTGCCTAACCAACTTGGCCAATAGCCATTGATGGACCGATCCTCCATGAACTTACTTAATTCTGGTGAAGCCATTTGTACTTTTGACCTTCACAACATCCTCTGGCAATGAGTGCCACAGGTTGACACTGCATTGCGTGAAGCAGTACTGCCTTATGTTTGTTTTAAACCTGCTGCCTAGTAATTTCATTGGGTGATCCCCTGGTTGTGTGATGTGGAGAAAATGAACAAGGAAGTGTTATTTACCCTGTCACATCAGTCATGATTTCATAGACCTCTTTCATATCTCTTCCACACTGAACAATACTACTCTTTTAAATCTCTCCTCCTATAGGATCTGTCCTACACCCCTAACTATTTCTGTTGCTTTCGCTGTACTATTTTCAATTCTAATATTATATCTTGGAGATGGGGCGACCAGAACGGCACACAGTATTCAAGGTGTGGGCATACCAGGGATTTATATAGTGGCATAATGATATTTTCTGTCTTATTAATCCCTTTTCTAATGGTTCCTAACAGTTAGCTTTTTTGACTACTGCTGTGCATTGAGCAGATGCAGAGAACTATCCACAAAGGCTCCAAGATCTCTTTCTTGAGCGGTAACAGCTAATTTAGACCCCATCATGTTTATGTATAGTTGGAATTATAATTTTCCTCATGTGCATTACTTTGCACTTATACACACTGAATTTCATCTGCCATTTTGTTGCCCAGTCACCCAGTTCTGGGAGAGCCCTTTAACTCTTTGCACTATACTTTGGACTGAACCACCTGGAGTAATTTTGTATCATCTGCAAATTTTGCCACCTCGCTGTTCATATCCCCGTTTCCACATCATTTGTGGTTTTGGGGTCACCAGATCTCCTGCTTTAGCCACCAGAGGGTCTAAAGAGCAGGGAAAAGCACTGGAGCTCTTATGCTAGTGGAAAAAGCCCCATACCTGGAACTCCCCAGCCCCAAGACACGGTCTGTATCCTTCTCATCACGCTCTGCTCCATCACGCTTACAGACCTCCGCGAGATCCTAGGAAGGAACAGGTTAGAAGGAGCAGTAAGTCCATGGAGCTGACCAGTTAACCACATCCGTGCATTAGAAGAACTGGAGGCGCTGAATTCTTCAACACTGTATTGTCCATAGTCAGGAGCACCCCTTCCATAGTCAGGGGGGGACACGGAAGCACGATGGTAATCAGAGTGATGTGATTTTTTTTTTTTTTTAAAAGAACTGATACTTCACGACCCAGCAGGGCTGGGAACATTTTAGAAGCAGCAGTAGAAATTCTGTATGGACCAAGTGAATCCAGGCTCCGAAATAAGAAAGCATTAAATGTCAATAGGGTTATGAGCCAAACCCAGATAACTTAGCAGGGCCACAGGCCCTCTCCCTGCCAAGCATCGCTTCCCTGAATCTCTCTCACAAAGGCCTCACATATCTCACACTCGGACGCCTACCTTACCTCTTTGCTCAGCCCCGTGGGCTGTTTCTTCACATTCTTGTAGCCCCTGGAAAAAATAAAATCCAGACAAGTTACAAAAGCAAGCGATGGCTGAATCTCCCATTCGGGGAGAGGGGCTGGGAGAAAGGGAGCGAGATGCCAACATTGCTTCTCCATCAGTTAAATTGTTTGAAGATCACCAGGTCACTAGACGCAGAGTTGCTATTACCACAAGTCTGCAGGGGGGCTCGAGCTCAGCCAGGAAGTTGGGATGTTTACCCAGTCTAACTGGTTTGGAGCTCACAAATGCATTTTTATGTGGTTCTCGGACACCCCGGTGATGGGAACCCTAGAAATATCAGACAGAGCAGGTTGCCTACAATCCCACAACACTTGATGAATTATTTGCATTGTGACAGGCCCCAGAGGTCCTAACCAAGATCACAGCCCCATCGCACCAGGTGCTGTACAAACACACACAGTAAGAGATCAAAGAATTTATTAGCTAGGTAGCCACAACAGAGAAATGGTGGGAGAGGAAGCAGAGGTGACTTGCCCAGCTGTGACTACAGATTTCAGGTGCTTTTTAAGCTGTGGTTCTCAATATGGCATAGGCCTTGGAGAGGTCACCGGTTAGACCCATTCACCACAGACTTACAGAGCCGCCATCATGGCCTCCTGCTCAGCCAGCCGGATTGCAGCCAGCTCGGCTTCTCGGGAGATCTGCACATCTCCTTGCTTCCCCTTTGCGTACCAGGTGAGGTCTTTGCCCTTCTGCCACCTGCCCACTGGAGCCATCAGGGAGTTGCCTGCCATTAGAACAAGAGAAGCCTTCAAGAGACCTAAAGTGTTTGGCCAGTACAAAATGTCACTTCTAAAACAATATAACTGGGCTAATAATAGATCATGCAGGGCACAGCATTGGTTTGTCAGGACACCCAGGTCTTCCACTGACCTGCAGCATGACTGTGGACAAGGTATTTCACTGTCCATGCCTCAGTGTCCCATCTGTAAAATGGGACTACTGATCCTGAACTCCTTTGTAAAGTGCTTTAAGTTCTACAGGTGAAAAGTGCAATGTAATAGCTAAGCGTTATTCTTGACAAGGTCCATGATCTGACGAAGTGGGTATTCACCCACAAAAGTTTATGCTCCAATATGTCTGTTAGTCTATAAGGTGCCACAGGACTCTCTGCTGCTTTTACAGATCCAGACTAACACGGCTACTCCTCTGATACTGAAGGTCCATGCCGTGATTCAAAGGCTCTTGTATAGGTCTAGGTGCTGATCATTTATTCTGAGGGGAAAAAGACAGCATTTGGGCCAATTTGTCCCAGCCATTCAGCTTCCACTAACAGCTAACAATAACCTCTTACATTTCTATAGCACTTTTCACCCTCAGGGATCCAAAAGGGCTTTGTAACGCTATATGCATCGCTGCACTGAAATGTGGCCATCTCTGGGGTGGAGGACAGCAGCCAAACATAACACAACACTATGTACAACTGGAGGAGGGAGGCTGGCCAGACTCCAGGGCAAACCACAAAGCCTACAGGAGTGCCATTTAATGAAAATACTGGGCACAAAGGACCTCAGGTTTTTATATCACTAAAACTCCCAAAGTGCTTTAGCAGCAATGCTGACTGTACGAACAGGGTTCACTTTGCTCAGTAGTGAAATTCAGCCACCTCTTGGTTGCTTGCTAAGGGAAGTAGTAAATTCTCCATCAAGTAGTCTCTTTAAATGGAGACTGGCCATCTTTTTTAGAAACGAGCTGTTTTAATTCCACCCCAAACAACTGAGTTTCCCACTGGAATCACTTGGTGAGGAGGCCAGAACAGATGATCAGAATGGTCCCTTCTGACCTTAAAAATCTATGAAACACAGTAGTGTTTAAGACCACCACGACACAGCTTTTAGGACATGAAGCAAAGAGCAACACCATCTCTACGTGAATAAGATTAACACCAATATTCCTGTGTGTCCAGTTCCTAGTTACCACATGGACAGGACACAAAATAATTGTCACAACTGGTCCCCCCGCGTCAGCAGCGAGACCAGATCCTCCTGTTAGCTCCAGAAATAGTGCTCTCAGGTCGGGATTGGTGCTCACAGGGGGGTGGCAGCAGGGAAGGGGAAGGCATGGTGCCCATGCCGTGTGTGTCCAGTAGGTATACAAAGGACATCAGCCTCCAGCACTGCCTGCCAGGTGCTTTTCGCAAGAGCTGAATTCACACAAGACACTTCATGAAATGACAAGATCATTTCTTACCCAGGTAATTTTCCCTCTGTTTATCCGTCTTCACATCCTCCCAGTTGAACTGGTCCTGTCCCCCTCTCACTCCTCCCCTGGAGGAACCGAACATGGTGCGGAAAGAAACAGCCAGCGGCGCTGGAAGTGAAATCGATCACCACGAGGTGCTCAGATCTTTGCCCCAAATGGTCCAGATCTAGAAAACAGAGGACAATCCCAAAGGTTATAGACCACATCTTACAGCCAACCAGCTTCTGCCAGACCCACATCATGCCCGGGTGGAGGATCTGCAAACCATGACCAGACAGTGGCAAAGGCTTGATTTTCTTAGGAGGGACACTGACTGCTAGAATCTGCACTAATTTCTGCAGCTAGCACAGGATGCTGTGAATGGCAGCTTCCCGTGTTAGCCGTCCCCACAATACCTCTGTGGGGATTCACCCCACAGACAGAGCCAGTGGCATTTCATCTAGAGGTGCCTGCTCTTGTCTGGCTGGGGTTCTACAGGGGATAAAATGAGAGTGCATCCTTTGGGCACTCCCTTTTTGGTGCTGGGAGGGAGAGGCTAAGGCTGTTTTCTGCCAGCCTGACCTTCCCACTGGTGAGCCTTCCTCCGCCCCTGGGTTACACTAGCGGAGAGTGGTGGAAAGCTGAGCTGAATCCATCCCATTGTCCATGCAAAGTGCTAGGTGGCACCATCCAAGCCCTACAGAAGAGCAAGAACAGGTGGCCTGGGACAGACTCCTTCAACCATCCATATCCTGTGCAGACTATCCCAAGGTATGTGGGGCAAAAGAGGACACAGGTCACAACTAGCAGAACACAGGAGTCGCATGCCAGAGCAGACCCTCAGCATCCTGACACAGGCAGTGCAGTGAATCAGAGGAAGGCAAAACACGCCCATAGTGCCCCCCGGCAGATTTTTCATAGCTGTATATGAGGAGGAAAAGCTTTTCCTGACCCCTGTGGCAATCAGATGTGCCCTGAAACATGACATTTGATCTACCCCATATCTTAGCATATATAACTATTGGTATTTTTATACTGTGCCACAAACACAGACACATAGATACACAACTTTGCAGACTCCTGGAAACACAAGTTCCTCCCAGCAGAGACCTGACAGGAGACAGAAACAACACAACCTGCTTTCCCCACAGTAACAAAGAACAAAACTGTGTCTTTCTTTGCATCTCTGCTTTAGGCCCAAACACTGCAAGCTCACACTCTTAGCCAGGCTGGTACCTGCAGGACGAGGAGGTGGGGGTGGTCTTAGAGCTGTTTATTTTTGCAGCGCATGTCCTCAGCACAGCAATCAGCCATAACAGCTACCGACAGATGTTATAACCGCTCCTGGAAATTGCCCGGCCTCTTTTTATATTCGGCTACAGCGTGCAGATATTCCTGCAGAGACAGCAAACCAAATTCTTTCTCTGGGGCCTTTCTAACGGAGCCCTAAGGCTGGTGCTTTCCCTCTGCAGGTATCAGCCTTCCTTTTACCAGGAATTTAAACCCAAACGCACATGGCTTTAAGGCCGGATTCAACCCCATCCACCAAGCCAATGCCTAATTACCAGCTGTTGCGTGCAGCATCCAAAGGCAAGCAGGCTCAATGCCCACGTCATGCTCCGGCGGTCCTGCTGGGCCCCCTCGCTCCAGTTCAGCTGCAGGCTCCCGTACCCCTGTCCCTGCAGCTGGGCCCTGCCTTGCAATACCTTAAGGCACCGCAAGCAAAGGGAACCTTCAGGTTCCTTCCCCTCAGGTGGGGACTGAGCAGCTCCCAGCCCGCGGCAAGGCTGCAGAGTGCGGATCAGCGCCGCGCGGGACCCTCCCCTGCCAGCCCCCGGGGCAGCAGTTTGCAAGAAGCAAGACGAGCACCTACCCCAGCTGCTTCTTGCAGCAGCAGCCCCATGCCTAGGGAGCTACCACTGCGATGGGCAGGCGGGGGGAGAGCACAAGCTGTACCAAGTGGCTGCTGCGGCAGGGGTGCACATGCAGCAACTTGGTGCCGTCGGGTTTAGAAGTGAGGCAACCGCGCCTCCTCCGCGCGGCTTTGGTTGACGTCACAGGCACGGAGGGCGCGCGAGCCTGGAAAGGCTGTGCGCACGCGCGTAAATGATTTCCTGCCAGTGGATATTCAGGGGGCTGCTGGCATGAGTAAAGCTGTGGGTGGGTGGGTGGCTGTATATTAACTCCCCTGCATTTGCCAGCTATTAACACAAAGTCGTAACAACTTAGTATTGTTATTGTAAAGCACTGAGAAAATGCAAAACACACCCTATTAATTTATTATGCAAGCCCCTCATAAAATAAACCAGATTAATAGGAAAGCCCCTATAAAATATGAATATATAAGACCCTATACAAATAAACCAGATGCATATAGAAGGCCCTATGAAACATATGTTAATATATAAGACCCTATAAAATAAATTGGATGCATACCAAGGGCCCTATGAAATATATATGAATATAAGACCCTATAAAATAAGATAGATGTATATGCATGGCCCTATGTAATATAAGATATGAGACCCTATAAAATAAACAAGGTGCATATGAATGGCCAATGAAATATATAATCTTTGGGACCCTATAAAATAAATCAGAAAGGTACATACAAAATTAATTCAGTTCTGAAAATTTTAGATTTATGGGGTTTTTTTAGAAAATATGTCAGAGTATGATGAGAACAACTCTGGGTTCCAAAAGGGGGAGAACCTCTCCCCAGTTCTAAATCCCCCAGAAGGCCAGGCCAGTCAAAATAATTGAGCTTATATTGACAAAGTGAGGAAGCTTTCAGTTGGTCAGAAGGCCTTTCCCAAATGGAGAAGTGTGATTTGTTTGAACTAACCAGTCCTTCTCAAGCACACTTAGTTGAGATGACTTGTTTCTATAAGACTGGGGAGTAAGACCAGAGGAGGTGCCAACTCCGTGGGTGCTGTGGGGCTGGAGCATCCAAGGAAAAAAACTAGTGGGGGCTCAGCACCCACCAGCAGCTCCCCTCATCAGCTCCTTCCTCTCTCCACAGCGTCTCATGCCGGCTGGCGGGCCCCAGCGATCAGACCTTCCTCCTCCCTCTCAGCACCTCCCACCCACTGCAATCAGCTGTTCAGCAGGGTTCAGCAGGCGCTAGGGGGAGGAGTGAGGGCGGGGTGTGCTCGGGGAGTGAGTGGAATGGAGCAAGGCTGGGGTGGAACAAAGGTGGGAAACGGTGGTGTGGGGGATTGGAGTGGGGACAGGGTCTGGGGTAAAGTGGGGGTTGAGCACCCCCCGGCAACTCTCCTCGCTGCCAACATGGAATGCTGGTGCAGATACCGCTGCATCTGGCCAAAGAGCGCCGAAGAGCCAGCTCACGTTCCTGCCAGTCTATGGGCAGAACACACAATGCCCTTTAGCGGCAGAAGCAGGGAGTACTGCTGGGGCAGGTCAGGGAGTGCCTCTTATTAGAGATCACTTCTGGGGTGGTGTGATGGGGTCAGGGCCGGCTCCAGGCACCAGCATTTCAAGCAGGTGCTTGGGGCGGCAATCTGCAAGGGGCGGCAGGCCGTGTATTTCTGCTGCCCCAAGCAGCGCACCGAATTGCCGCCATGGATGGTGGGGGTAGTCCATGTGCCGTTAGAGTGGCACGCACGTTTCCGCAGCGGCGACAATTCGGTGGCAGCTTCTATGTTCAGCTGCCCGCGCGGCAATTTGGTGGCTTCTGTCTTCCAGCTGAAGACTGCTTCCCCGCTGCTTGGGGTGGCAAAAACAGTAGAGCCGGTCCTGGATGGGGGGCCCACCCCACACAGGACTGGAAGGGCTTAAAACAGCCAGGCAGGGCAGTTAACTCCACAGGCTGCACCTGGAAGAGGAGCTAGCGAGAAGGGAACTAATTGGACGCAGATTCAGATGGGGAGTCTGTATAAAGGCAGGTAGCTGGCAACAGACAAAAGGTGCAGGGAAGTACCTCCAGTCATTCCCTAAGTGGAGGGAGTTGGGAGGCTGGCAAACCCAGAGAGGGGAGAAAGCTAGCGAAGGTAGGAGAACGCTCAGGGGAATAGCAGCAAGGAATAGGAGTGTAGACCTTGGCTGCTGAGCAGAGGGCCCCTGAGCTGGCATTTGGAGTAGACGGTAGGCCTGGGTTCCCCGACCAGCCAGGGGGAACTTGGCACAGTTGGCGCAGTAAATGGAAGCCTGCCATTTCCTATGGAGGGACTTTCTTACCCTGCAAAGGGGGAATATGTATTGTGACCTGGCTGGAGGGATGAGTCCTGAAGAGGAGCCTGCGGTTCCTGGAATAAGAGGGGTCTGCAGGGTGAGAGGATGGGAGAGAAGCTGACACTGGAGGGCACAACGCTTGTCCAGAGCTAATCCCCAGGATGGCCAGGAGGAGGGGCCATCTATGGTGAATGACAGGCAGTGTTGACTAGGTGTGGAAGTAACTTCACCCAGCATTGCTCAGCCTCATGTACCATGCCTGAAAGTGACAGGGTGGGAGAGGAGTTAAAGGGGAGGGGAAAATAGGATACTCCCCCCCCCCCACGCAAACTCATTTAAAAAGCACTCATGAAAGTTACAAGTGTAACCCTTCTGCCCCTCTGAGTTGGCAGCAACAAGGGCCAGGTTCAGTATCCAGGGGTTTCGTTTCAATAACACAATGCCAAATCAGCTCGAGCCCCCACCCAGAGACCTGGGAAAATCTTACACACACCCCTGGGCGCCTCAAAGAGGCAATTCTTCCCCTCTCGCAAGCACAGAGTCTTGGTGTAGAGAAAAGGTTTAATACATGAGATAAACAACAAGCATTAAATTGGGAAAACACCTTAACTAGAGTTCATAGACCAAACCATGAGCAAAGACCCACCCCAGGAAATTGGGCCATGTCTTTTCCGGCTGGGCTCTTGAGCTCAAGCAACCTCAAATCACCCACATTCCCAAAAGTCCACAATCCAAAAGTCTCTGTTCTGGGTCAGTGCAAAGCCCCAAAGTCGAGAGTTCATCTGCAGACGTCCCCGCCACAGCTGGGTAGAAGGGGGCACTTAACGGTGGTCCCTGGGTCCCTACTGCCTGCTCTCCGTGGGTTTCTGCTCGCGTTCTCCACAAACTGTTCCACTTTAAACCAGCCACTCCGCCCTCTGCTCCTCCAGCCATCCTCCACAAACGCTCCGCCCGCTCCACCACTGCTCTTGCCTACGCTGTCCGTGAGCTGCTCGCTGTCCCCGCAACTACTGCTCAGTCCCGCGGCCACTCCAGCCGTCCCCACAAACTGCTCCACGCCACTCTGCAGCCTGCTTATTCATAGTATAGCTTTAGGCTCTCACACAGTTAGCACAGTCTCAGTGCTCTCAGCTCAGTAAAATTCCAGCCTCTAGTGATCTCAGCTCAGAGCAGGGGAGCCCAGTCGCTATGCACATTAGTTCAGACTCAGGTAACTGTACCTAGATCTTAAGGAATTAAAAATCAACTCTGACATTCCACGTGGAGAGAGAGTAGGTGGAACTGTGCTATCTGGCTCCACAGGGAGACTGCACCCCCAGACACGATACTTATTCCCCACCTCTCTTAATTCAGTGGGTTTGTGAACCCATGTCCTGTGTCTACGCAAGTACCACCCAACTGAGGTTGAGTCATTTCTGTCACAAAGCAGTCTCACAGCTCCCCATTCACACAATCATGGTGACAAACTTTTTTTTCCTCCTGCCCCAATAACAAAGAAATTGGGGATTCCAGAGCTGTTAAAATCACCATCCCAAGCTGCTGTGGGCTTATGCTAAATTGAGGGTGGATGCCAATGCAAATATTTCCACACTTTTTGAGATTCTTGACATTCTTTCCACACTCCCTACAATTCACCACCAGATGTCAGGATACAGCTCATCCTGACTCTGCTGACACAAGGAAGCCAAAGGGTTAAATGGCAAAGCTACCAAGCTCATCTCTTGGCTGATCTTAAAATAGCCCATTAAGCTCACAGTTTAAAGCCTATTTTCATTAAATGCCATCCCAAAGGAATTCAAAGTCTGTTTCTTGTCAGAGATGATTAGATCTACAGCCTTAACCTTGTGCAGCGATGGCCCCCATGGATCCACCCCTGCACACACCGTGGGCATCGTATTATTTATCCTTTATTCAGCACCACAATTTTACAGATATTAATCAAACCCTGCCCAAGGGACATTACAGTGATAGCACCCAGTGCTACAAACACACACCTTTCACTTTCCTCAGCCTCATTGAAATCAATGGGAAGACTACTCACATGACTCAAGTTAAAGTCTTTGCTTGATCAGCATCTCAGTTGAACATGTGGAGTAGCACCTGACTAATGTCTACACTACAAATTTAGGTCAAATTTATAGAAGTTGGTTTTTTAGAAATTGTTTTTATACAGTCAATTGTGTGTGTCCCCACACAAAATGCTCTAAGTGCATTAAGTCGGCAGACTGCACCCACAGTAGCAAGGCTAGCATCAACTTCCAGAGCGTTGTACTGTGGCTAGCTATCCCACAGTTCCTGCAGTCTCCACTGCGCATTGGGATTCTGGGTTGAGATCCCAATGCCTTATGGGGCAAAAACAGTGTCACAGGTGGTTCTGGGTGCATGTCATCAGGCCCCACTTTCCCTCCCTCCCTCCATGAAAGCAATGGCAGACAATGGTTTTGCACCTTTTTTCCCTGGGCTACCTGAGCAGACACCATACCACGTGGTAAGCATGGAGCCCGCTCAGCTCACTGTCACCATACGTCTCCTGGGTGCTGGCAGACGTGGGATTGCATTGCTATACAGCAGCAGCTCATTGCCTTTTGGCAGCAGACAGTGCATTTTGATTGGTAGCCATTGTTGTCATATTCCTGGGTGCTCTTTTAGCTGATCTCAGTGAGATCAGTCAGGGGTGCCTGAGCAGACACGGGAGTGACTCAGCCAGGTCATTCCCATCTTCTGCCGAGCACATAGGAGATGACGATGGCTAGCAGTCCTACTGCACCGCCTTCTGGCGAGCAGCCAGGAGATGATGATGGCTAGCAATCGTAATGCAACTTCTTCCGCCGAGCATCCGGGAGATGAGGATGGCTAGCAGTCGCAGTCGTACTGCACCGTCTGCTGCCAGCCTGAGATGTAAAAGACAGATGGATCAAAACAAGAAATTGACCTGAGTTGTTTTGTGAAATCAACGGCCTGCTAAACCCAAGGTTTTGAGTTCAATCCTTGAAGGGGCCATTCTGTGTGACAGTTGTTTGCGTTAAAGAAAAATTAAAAAGGTACAGTGCCAAAAGGAAAATCCCTGCAAGCTACATGGAAACATTTTAAAGACACCAGAATAGAGGCTCAACTTAAATGTATACCACAAATTAAAAAACAGAGTACCAAAAAAGTGCCACCGTGGCTAAACAGAGTAAAAGAAGCAATGAGAGACAAAAAGGCATCCTTTAAAAAGTGAAAGTTAAATCCTAGTGAGGAAAATAGAAAGGTGCATAAACTCTGGCAAATGAAGTGTAAAAATATAATTAGGGAGGCCAAAAAAGAATTTGAACAGTTAGCCAAAGACTCAAAAAGTAATAGCAAAAAGGTTTTAAGTACATCAGAAGCAGGAAGCCGCTAAACAACCAATGGAGCCACTGGACAAAGGAGCACTCAAGGACAATAAGGCCATTGCAGAGAAACTAAATGAATTATTTCCATTGGTCTTTACGGCAGGACCTAAGTTGCCTGTAAGCTGCGTGGCCACACAGCAGCCTTCTTAGCACTGCGCAGGCACTCAGGAAACCTGCCTGGGGACCTGCCCCTCTCCCAGCCCCAACCTAGCCCTGGCTCCCAAATTGCCACAGCTGGGATGCCCTTACCTTGGCCTGAACCTAGCCCCAGCTAGGGTGGCCCGGCCCCAACCCTGACCTGGCCGCAGCTGCCCAGCTCAGCCCCGACCCAGCCGTGGTGCCCCGGCCAGGCCCGAACATGGGAGGGGTCAGGGGAGGGTCCCTAGGTCCCCGCCAGTGGCTGAATAGAGTACCTGTGCTCAGATAGGCTAGAGCCATCCAATGCCAGGTGGCACTTGGCAGGGCTTAGCCCTTCTGTGGGGCTGCTCCCATGTAGCCAAGTGCCATGGGCTCAGTGGCACAGGATTGGGCTCTTTCCGACGGGGGGAGGGGAGGGGATGCTGTGGCAGTCTGTCTGTCCTGTGCACTGTGCTACAGACTAGGGCAATCAGCTCCTATCTCCCTGGCTCCCTGCCCTGCTGGGGAAGGATGGGTCTCTGCTGGCCTTTCCTTTGCCCTGGGACCCCTTGGTGAACTGGTGGAGAGCAGAGGCAGCAGGAGACTGTGGGTTTGGAGCTGGGCCTGCCTGGCTGCCAGGACCAGCCATCCCACTTTACAGGTCGCCTGGCCCGAGAGCCCAGCTCAACCTGAATCGGGGCCTGCCAATGACAACTCCGAATTGCCAGCCAAGGAGGGTACCGTGCACCTGGGCTCTAGAGGAAGTGCAGCAGGTCACTGGTGATGGGGGGGACATGCTCAGTGAGCCGAGATGGTCAGCTCCTTGAGGAGAACCAGAGCACAGATCCCAGCAGGAAGGGGCCCTGGCCTGTCGCTGCTGGTCGCTGGCTCACATGCGCAAACCGACACCAGCTGAGGCACCAGTCCAGACCAGCTGCGAAGCCCCTCTCCCATCCTGAACCAAGCCGCGGCCCAGACCTGCCAGGGAAGGGTACCTATTCTGCGGCCCCAGCCCCGGAGGTGCCATGGTGGGGAGAGATACTCTCCCTGTCCCAAGCGCAGGTTCTGCTGCAGGTTTTGTTCAATATCTTCATTAATGATCTGGAGGATGACGTGGATTTCACTCTCAGCAAGTTTGCAGATGACACTAAACTGGGAGGAATGGTAGGTACGCTGGAGGGTAGGAAAAGGATACAGAGGGACCTAGACAAATTAGAGGATTGGGCCAAAAAGAAACCTGATGAGGTTCAACAAGGACAAGTGCAGAGTCCTGGACTTAGGACGGAAGAATCCTATGCACTGTTACAGACTAGGGACCAAGTGGCTAGGCAGCAGTTCTGTAGAAAAGGACCTAGGGGTTACAGTGGATGAGAAGCTGAAGATGAGTCAACAGTGTGCCCTGGTTGCCAAGAAGGTTAATGGCCTTTTGGGCTGTATAAGTAGGGGCATTGCGAGCAGATCGAGGGACATGATCATTCCCCTCTATTCGACATTGGCGAGGTCTCATCTGGAGTACTGTGTCCAGTTTTGGGCCCCACACTACAAGACAGCTGCGGAAAAATTGGAGACTCCAGCGGAGGGCAACAAAAATGATTAGGGGGCTAGAATACATGACTTAGGAGGAAAAGATGAGGGAACTGGGATTGTTTAATCTGCAGAAGAGAAGAATGAAGGGGGATTTGATAGCTGCTTTCAACTACCTGAAAGGGGGTTCTGAAGAGGATGGATCGAGCCTGTTCTCAGTGATACGAAATGACAGAACAAGGAGTAATGGTCTCAAGTTGCAGTGGGGAAGGTTTAGGTTAGATATTAGGAAAAAACTTTTTCACTAGGAAGGCGGTGAAGCACTGGAATGGGTTACCTAGGGAGGTGGTCGAATCTCCTTCCTTAGAGGTTTTTAAGGTCAGACTTGACAAAGCCCTGGCTTGGATGATTTAGTTGGGAATTGGTCCTGCTTTGAGCAGGGGGTTGGACTAGAGACCTCCTCAGGTCCCTTCCAATCCTGATATTCTGTGATCACCAGCCCCACCCCATCGCCTGCACCCCCAGTCAGAGCCCTCACACCAACCCTCTGCCCCAGCCCTGAGCCCCTTCCCACACTCTGAACCCCCTCAGCCCCACCCCTATGAATTTTAAGTTCACCAATATGGAGGTGATGTGTCACATATCACCTCCATATCAGTGCACATAAAATTCATTCCACACACGCGTGGTAAAATTTACAGGGAACGCTGTGAGGGAAATTCCCAAACCTGAGCCATTCTTTTTAGGTGACTAATCTGAGGAACTGTTCCAGATTGAGGTATCATTAGAGGAGGTTTTGAAACAAGTTGATAAACTAATAAGTCACCAGGACCAGATGGTATTCACTCAAGAGTTCTGAATGAACTCAAATGTGAAATTGCAGAACTACTAACTGTAGTTCATAACCTATCATTTAAATCAGCTTCTGTACCAAATGACTGGAGGATAGCAAATGTGATGCCAATTTTTAAAAAGGGCTCCAGAGGTGATCCCAGCAAGCCTGACTTCAGTACCGGGCAAACTGGTTGAAATGACAGTAAAGAACAAAATTGTCAGACTCAGAGGAACATAATTTGTTGGGAAAAAGTCATAATGGTTGTTGTAAAGGGAAATCACACCTCACCAATCTACTAGAATTCTCTGATGGGAGTCAAGCAGCATGTAGACAAGGGGGATCCAGTGGATATAGTGTACTTAGATTTTCAGAGAGCCTTTCACAAGGTCCCTCACCAGAAAGGCTCTTAAGTGAGATGTCATGGGATAACAGGGAGGATCCTCTCATGGACTGGTAACTGGTTAAAAGATAGGAAACAAAGGGTAGGAATAAATGGCCAGTTTTCACAATGGAGAGGTAAATACTGGTGTCCCCTAGGGGTCTGTACTGGGAATATTCAACATTCATAAGTGATCTGGAAAAAGGAGTAAATAGTAAGGTGGCAAAATTTGCAGATGATACAAAAATACTCAAGATAGTTAAGTCCCAGGCAGACTGCAAAGAGCTACAAAAGGATCTCTCAAAACTGGGTGATTAAGCAAGAAAACAGCAAATGAAATTCAATGTTGATAAATGCAAAGCCTCTATTTGCCAGGGGCTCAGAGTGGGTGATGGTGAATGGAACACTTGATGATGACTTGTTCTGTTCATTCCCTCTGGGGCACCTGGCATTGGTCACTATTGGAAGACAGGACATTGGGCTAGATAGACCTTTGGTCTGACCGAGTATGGCTGTTAATATGTTCATACAAACATAAGACTGGAAGAGACTTCAAGAGGTCACCTAGTCCAGTCCCCTGCACTCATGACAGGACTAAGTATTATCCAGACTATGAGATGATAATGGCTGAGGTATTTTGATGAGTCAGACTGGAGGATCTTGCACTGCCAGTGCCCATACTGTATTTGAGTAGTGGATAAACAGAGACTTCAGTCTCCAGGACTGTCAGTCCAGTAGCTTTCACCAACACTAAACAACAAACACACAAAATGAAACAACTGCACAGAAGAGAAAGAATCTGTACTCAGCTATAAACTTTCTCTTTATAACAGTAAGTTATAGACTCCTTCTCCGCAGGTCCGGGTTGCCAAATCTTCCCTTTACACTTCCACAGATCCTCAGAACAAACTCATTTTTTCTTCCAAAATTTTCTGTAATCATCCAAATTAAACTCATCATCCAACACTTCCTCCTGTTTGCTTTTAAACCTTCTGGGATCGCGCTTCCGTAACCTCGCTCTTCTTTCAGCCTCGGAAAGAGTGTTGATGTCTACAGGCATCTGTGGAGGGGAACAAAAATTAATAATCAGTCAAAGGCATCTTATTCAAATACCTCAGTGTTCAAAAGGTGAGAGATGGGACATTGTTGTGCAGAGGAGTTTGCCACAAAATAAAAATCCCAATAGAGGTTAATCGAATAGGAATCATTTTATTAATCATGATTCTCTTACTGATTGCCAGGTTTTCACTGGTTTGGGGGCAGATGCAGAAGTTATTCTGCATTATCTATTATCCCAAGGATGTATGATGTAGTAGTGAGATCATCAGAACACAAGCATCTAACCTTCTGCAAACGAGGAAGAAATTGGGATAGAGCTGAACACAACTTTCCAAAAATCCAATGTGAATGTCAATTAGTATTACTTCTACAGCTTTACAAAGGGTTTATGATGTAGGAACACTGGAACAGCAACGGTATCTAATGATCCACCTAGCCTGATGTCCTGTTGAAGAGATTACCATTAAAAATACTGGAGGCTCTACCTCCTTGGAGAAAGCTAATTGAACCTTGTGTTTCAGGATATAGCAACAACTCTGCCCCTGGACAAATGGACAAGTGCATTTGAGGTTTATCATCTTTCTCTAGAGCATCAAGGTGGTCCATCCAGTCTAATATCCGGACCACCAAAGGTTTGATCCAATATAGCAAATCCTATGTGTGCATCAGTGACCGACACAGGATGCTTCAGAGGAAGTAACTCCACCATTCTCATTATGCAATATTGTGCAATACTCTCACATATATTTGTGCAACACTCAATACAACCTCCATCCCAGCAATTCTATTAAAAATTAGATTTTGCTCAATATTTCTTACTGTAAGGATCCGCCTTGGCTCCTTATAGCGGATATGAATAGCAGATCCATCAGGCCTGACCAAGAGCACTGGGTAGGTCCTGCCGTATGTCTGCCTCTGAATGCGGGCGATGGACGTCCTGTTGGAGTTATGTTGGCTGAGGGATGTATGCAGATTGCAAGCAACGGGGAGTAACCTGTGCATGGCAACCTGACGCAGCAAACTAAGAAGAATTCAAATAGGGCAAGGTTAGTTATTCTTCTCTTCCATTCCACAGGGAGGTAGTCTACTGAACTTGACTACCTTTTTTTCTAACATACATGAATACAGCCCTACCAAATTCAGTCCATTTCAGTCAATTTCATGGCCAGAGGGTTTTTAAATTGGGTTTCACTATTTTAGCTGTTCAGATCTGAAATTTCAAGGTGTTGTAACCATGGAGGTCCCGACCCAAAAGATGATTGTGGGGTGTGGGAGGAGAGTCACTGTTGTAGGAGGGCCTGGGGATTGCCACCTTCACTTCTGTGATGCCTTCACAGCTAGGCAGCAGCCCTGGAGCTTCCTGCAGTGGGGAAAAAGGCTCCTGGAGTTGGAGGTGAATCTGATCTCCCCTTGCTGCTGGGAGTGCCCTGCCAGGGGCTCCTAGCTGCTAGCCCCAGCCAATGCCAGATAAATGCACGGGCACTCCGGGAGCCGCTGGGGGCGGAAGCCCCATGCCCAGGCACCCTGAGGGGTGGAAGCCCTGAGCTCAGTTCCAGGGCTGCTGCAGTGTACCACTCTCAGTTCTGCACTGCTTCTGGAGATAGATCTGATCTCCTCACCAAGAACGGCCATACAGGGGAAGAACAAGTCCTGTCCCTCCCCAGCTCAGCCTGGACTAGCAGCTAGGAGCTCCCAGCTGGGGCACTCCCAGTAGCATGGGGAGATCAGATTTCACAGGGAAGGGCTGATTTTGTGGTCTGTGATATGTTTTTCACAGCTGTGACACTGGTAGGGCCTTATACATGACACCATGTCCAAGAACATGGACTAGAGAGGGAAGAGATTTATCATCCTCCATCCAGGCTACTTTTAAATGTCCCAACCAAAGAAGCTTCCACCGCAACCCTGGTAATATTAATGATGATGAGAATTTACATAATATTTATAAACCACTTTGAGAGTAAATGGTAAGTAATTATATTAGTAACAATAATACTTTTTGCTTATACTACAATTCTACACAGGATCTAAGGCATTTTTTCAAAGGAAGGCAAATGTTTAATGGGGAAAACAACAATCAAGGAACTTGAACCACACAGTATTTAAGTGCCCTGGGAGGATTAGAACTCAGGAGTTCTGCGCATAGATGAACAGACCAAGCCCCTGTTTTATATCCCACAGTCTGACAGATCTCATCTGCAAATCCTTGGTCCTGTAGTATAGCCTGATATTTTAATGATCTGTTTTTCTTCCTTCAAATAACTCATTTGTTGATGACAGGCCTCCAGGACAAATTGCATTAGGCTAATTTCTATCATGTGACTAGAGTTCACAGGGCCTCAGATCACCAATCTTCAGAGAAAAGCAAAGTAGAGATACTGTTAACAGCAAAAATAGGAGGGTACAGACAGGCAAGGAAAATGGTTAGAGCCATGGAAAATCTTCTTCATTAAGAGGAAATGTAAAGATCGGGACTTTTTAGTTTAGAGAGAAGAGGAGCATGAGGGGACACAATAGAGGCACATAAGATTTGATTTCATTGGTCCTGGAACTCTTAATTCAAGTGAACAATACCACTGTGACATTCCCCAGAGTGCCACCTGGACTGCTGTGTCCCCTTAGCTCTCCAGCCTGGCATGCCTTTTACACCGTTTTGCTGATGAACAGGCTCTCCTCACTCTCAGCCACCAGCATGCAAAGTCACTCCCAGCTGAATACATGAATGCTATGCCCAGTCATTCATGAATTACACACAGGATGACACTATGCATACCCCTCAGCCCCAACCTTGCTCCCCAGAACACTGTTCAGGACCCTCCCCCGGGATAGTATAACCTCATAGATAGATAGTCTTCATTCCAATAATGGGTAATGAATATGCACTAGGCTTGTTGACCTAAGATTCTCAAGCACTTCAACCAAAACACACAGTTTAGATAAATCAATAAAAAGTTTATCTAGAGAAAGACAGCTTTTAAGTGATGACAAATACAGTCACGTATAACTCAGGATTAGTTACAAAAAAAATAGAAAGATAAAACTGCAAGCTAATTCTCAAATTTGACCAAGACTAATAGGTTTAAAAGCAAAAGGTTTGTCTCACCCTGAGCTGGAATACATTTCACAGGCTGCGTCCCTTTCCAGCATGGGACCACTCCCCCCTTTGTTCAGTTCTTTGAGACTCATCGTTGTCATGAGCAGAGAAATGGCTCAGGATATTTTTCCATCCCTTTCTATACCCCAATCCTTTATGCTGGAAAAATCCTTGCTGGGTCATGGGATCAGGCAGTTTCATTGCCTGCATGAGCTCCGAACTGCCCTTAGGATGAATTGTAAATTTCTTGTTTACTACTCTCCCACTGCTGGAGAATGTCTGATTAAGCCAGTAATGGCTCTCTAGCACTTCACAGTGTCTTTGTCTCTGAGTAATTGGTTTGAGTGTGTTACCAAAAACTACAAGTTTCAGTAACAATCATATAGTAAAATCTCATAATTTTACATGTAGTGTTGTTACACACATTCCTGAAGGAATTCTGTGCCAAAAAATTAAAAATTCTGCATATAATATTTTAAAATTCTGCAAATTTTATTTGTCAAAATAACACTACATAATCACACCACTTTCAATTATTTTGGTAATTTATTTCAGAACAACAATATAAACACAAAAAATTCCCCCAGGAGTAGAGTGTTAAAGAAACCCCTATGACAACCTAGTTCCTCTCCCACTCCTCAAAGCCCAGCCAGAACCCACAACCCGTCCTGAGTCCAGCCACAGGGTCCCTCCAGGCAATATACCTGAACCTCTCCCCCACCAGAGCCCAACCATGCCCCCCCCCCCAGATACCCGCATCCCCTCCACTCCAGAGCCTAGCTGTGGCCCCACCAGCCACACCCATCCCCCTACCACTCAGGGATCCAGAAAGAGAAACAGTCTGTTGCTGGGTCTCAGCCAGGTTTGTATGGAGTTTCCTGCATGCCACTATTTCCTTCCCTCAGGGCCTACAGGGACCTACAGCTGCTAGGAACTCTCTACTCCAGGGGTGGGCAAACTTTTTGGGTCGAGGGCCACATCTGGGTGGGGAAATTGTATGCAGGGCCAGGGCAGAGGGTTGAGGTGCAGGAGGGAGTGGGAGGGGGCGCGGTGTTCAGGAAGGGGCTTAGGGCAAGGGATTGGGGCAGAGGAAGGGTGCAGGGTGTATGAGGGGGCTCAGGGAAGGGAGTTGGGGTGCAGGAGGGGGCTCAGGGCAGGGGGTTGGGGTGTAGGAAGGATGCAGGGTGCAGCAGTGAGCTCAGGGCAGGGGGTTGGGGTGCAGGAGGTGTGTGGGGTTTACGAGGGGGCTCTGGGCAGAGGGTTGGGGTGCAAGCAGGGGGCTTAGGGCAGGGAGTTGGGTGGTGGGGTATAGGAGGGATTTGGGCTCCGGGATGGCAGTGGCGTGCACTGGGGCCAGGGCAGGCTCCCTGCACATCTGCCCTGCGCCGCTCCTGGAAGCACTGTGGCCCCTGGCGAAGGGGATGCAGAGGGCTCTGTGTGCACTGCCCTTGCCTTGCCTCCAGGTACCTCCCCTAAAACTCCCATTGGCTGCGGTTCCCCAATACCGGCCAATGGGAGCTGTAGGGGGCCGTGCCTGGAGGCAAAGGCAATGCATGAAGCCCTCTGCCCCCGCCCAGGGCCACAGGGACATGGTGCCGGTGGCGCCGTGGACCGGATCCAGCCTGTGTGCTGTACTTTGCCCACCCCTGTTCTACTCTCTCCCCCGGCCCAGTGTCTTCTATGTGCAAGCTGGGCTCTGCCAGATCCAGTGGCCTCTAGTGGTGGCTAGCAGCACTGCAATTCATTTCTGTGAGGGAAAGGAAATTATGTGCAAAAAACATTAATTTCTCCAAAATTCTGCATTGCGCACTCTCACAGAACTCCCCCAGGAGTAACATTTGAACATGATGACAATATTCAGCGGATTATAAGTTTTCAAATGATACCTCACAAGGCATACTTTGTACAAAATATAACAAAAGCAGAACATGGGGTACACGGTGTCACAGCGACTGACTTCACTGGGACAATCTGGGCTATAAGGGCTGCAGGATCAGATCCTGTCTTAATAAGAATAACTACAAACTTTATTCTTAGTCATAAAGATTCTGATCTTTTGCGGTGCTGAGTACCTACTGCAAGGAGGTGAGTGCTGTCAACTCCCTCTGAAGAGAATGCTAGATTGCCCATTTATTCCATCAAAATTAACACACCATGACCAACATCAGCCAGTTCTTTAGCCAAGTCACAGTATTTGAATGTGAAGTTTACCCCAGAGTCCTGCTTACTGCTGCCATCCCACTCTTAGGTAGAACCACAGAAGTCCAAGGAACTAGTTCAACGAGGGCTTTGCCTGGAATACTGGATTTAATCACTGCATGAAACTATTCCACAAAGTTCTTCAAGGTAAGGGATCAATTGTTACACCACAGCTCTGCACCACACACGTTCTTCTTTTTGTAGGTAACCTAATGACCAAATGGACCAAAAAGAGATGGATCAAGCGAAGCAGCCTTTTCTTACGACTTTAATCAAAACTCTTCTGAAACTGCCCATTAAAAAAAACAACAACAAAAAAAAACAACTTGCAATTCTGAGGAACCCCATTAGCATTTTGGAAAGTGCTTTAAAATAAAAAGTTAGTGTAAAGGAGGATTCTGAGAACTGATGATTTTCCCCTCTTTCTCTGCAAAATTACAGCATATGGCTGCTCAAATCAGGCCAATCTGTGCTCTACATTCTTTGATCTTTCCAGGTAACAATGGTGCAACTTGCATTAAAGCAGAAACAGAAGATAAGGCAGATATCCAATGTATGACATTTAATTTTCTGCAGCAACACTTCTCATAGCTATTAGCAAGTTCACTTAATTCTCCATCAGATTTTATTATTAAGCCTTAGGAAAATAAGTTTATTTCCGAACACATGTCATCTGCAAACTGGCTAATTTCTAGAAGGCACTGGAGTTGTTGCACCAAAGGAGAAGAGCTGTTTTCTAATGGCTGACAGATGCGTCACATCGGGATTCTGCAATGGAGCAACCCATCTGGCTCTGCCTCTCTGCTCCCAAACACTCCTCTCTCCTCTGACCCTGCTCTCCTGCTATGATGGTGGTTCACAACGCCTCCCATACACCAAGAACCAGTACAGAGCTCAGAGCTCTGTGTGGCAATGCAATAATGGCAGCTGAGAGGAGAGAATGAACGGCAGGAGGAAATTGCTTTGGCAGAGAGGGATCATTGGCGGTGGAGGGGAATCATGTGCCTGGTGAGGGGAAAAGGAGAGGTACCCAAAACATGTACTCTTTTCTTCAGTATCCCAAGGGTCAACAACTGCTCTATAATTCAGTCTAACTGCACCTGCAGGGTTAGTGATGATCCTGTTGTACAACATCAGGTCTGTCATGTGGGATTACGGGTGTAATCACAGGAGGGGAGCAGTAGACCCAGCACACATTTCAGACAGCTCGCTACACCCCTAAATGCATAAGGTAGGCTGCAGTGTGGCCCCAAACACCTCATACATTGATATCAACCCTCGCATAGGAAGAAGTTATTTTTCTCCCTTTACTACAGTGGGCCAAATTTGTCCCTGGTTGAACTCTTTAATGGGATGACACCAGGAATGAATTTGGCCCAGTATTTTCCACATATAAAATCCTTTAGCCATTCTGGTGACAGTATCCAGGGTGCTACAAATTAACCAAAACCTGGCCACACTGCAAGCTGGGATCTCTGGGCAGGAGCCTCCTTCCTATAACCTTTCATGACTAGTCTGTGTAGCAGGGTCATGACTAAGCTTACACGCAACAACTTAAGACTGCAATAGCTTTTCACATGTCTGACTCTAAAAGCTCCCTAATGCTCCCACATAATGGAGTTATAGCCGGCCCCTGCCTTCCCTGACCCCGCTCTGCACGGAGCACACACATGCTAAACACATTACTGGGTGTTATTTGTGTTGTGGCAACATCTGAAGGTTTCAAACAGGATCAAGCCCCAACACAATAGGGTGCTGTACAAACACCTAGCCAATTAAGATCTGATCCATCCTGTGCTAGGGACTCCTATCTTGCACTTGCAAGGACAGATTAACTGACTGAGGTGTTATAGCTAGAACTCCTATGATCCTAAAGCATCCCAACAGTGGGAAACTAGGAAAATAAAACCTACAACGGCTGAGAAAAAGAGAAGTAGAGAGAAGCAGGGACAGAGTGATGGGCAGGATGACAGGCTGGTGTAGCAAGGCAATAGGCAGTGAATAGAGCAGGGTAACAGGCAGTTAAAGGAGCAGCCAGAGCAGGGTGACAGGGATGTGAGGAAGGACCATGAGGATAACAGGTGCCCCAGCGGCATGTCAGGAGAGGGGATGTGGGAGGCAGGGAGAATAGGGGGTGATGTAGTGGGAGGGAGAGAGGAACAGGCTGTGGGGCACAGAGGGGGCTGAGGTACTGGGCGCAATGCGGGGGCACAAGGGGGCTGAGGTACTGGGTACAAGGAGGACACAAGCTGAGGTAGCAGGTGCAGGGCCGCAGTGGGGCTGAGCTATCCGGGCGCGGGCGGGAGGAACAGGCTTTACCCCAGGGTGACGCTGGCCGGGCACCCCAGGGGGAGGCCGGTGGTTTTGGGGGGCGGGGTTCTGCGTCACGCCCAGGAGACCACGCGCCTGTCACGCCCCCCCACCCCCCGGACGCACCCTCAGCACTTCCCCCTCCGTGACGGCTCAGCCCCTAGGTCAACGTCCCGCCATACCGCCCCGGCCGGCGGGCACTGTCCCCCTCCCCCACAAGCGGGCCCGTCCCAAGCCGCGCCACTTACAGGCGGCCCCCCCGCTCCGCACAGTGGTCTGGCCCACGGGCTGCCCCCTCTCGAGAGACAATGGTTTAACCCTTCGGGAGCTCACTCCCACTCACGTGACTAAAGCCAGGCCCCCAGCAAACCTCCACTCCAAGCAGCCGCCACGCGCCCCCTTACTTCCCACCCCCGAAACGTCATCACGCGGCGCCGGCGCCGCTTAGCAACGCTACGTCTGCAGCGGCTACGAGGCACCGCCTGTGTCACGTGGGAGACGCAGGGGGCGGGGTCGCGCGTGTGGTGGCGCGTGGGGTCCGAGCGCGGGGTGCCGGCCCCGGCTTCTCTCATGAGTTGGCGGCGCCTGTGCAGCGTGGCGGTGGCGGGTGAGTTGGGGGGAGTCGGCCCCGGTCCCGCCTTCCTCCGGCAATAGAGTCCCCCTCCCCCCCCAGCGCTCCCTGTGTTCCTTCCCTCCCCCCTACAGCTCCAGCCCCCTGTACCCCTGCCCCTAATACAGCCCCATGCCCTCCCCCAACACAGCCCTGTCCCCTCCCCCAATACAGCCCCACCCGTAGCGCTCCCTGTGTTCCTCCCCTCGCCCCTACAGCTTCAGCCCCCTGTACCTCTGCCCCCATACTCCCCCACCAGTAGCACTGCCTGTGTTCCTCCCCTCCCCTCCCCAGCTCCAGCCCCCTGTACTCCTGCCCCCAGTACAGCCCCGTCCCCTCCCCCAGTACAGCCCCACCCATAGTGCTCCCTGTGTTCCTCTCTCCATACAGCTCCAGCCTCCTGTACCCCCTGCCCCCAATACAGCTCCACCTATAGTGCTCCCTGTGTACCTCCCCTTCCCCATACAGCTCCAGCCCCCTGTACCCCCTGCCCCCAATACAGCCCCACCAGTAACACTCCCTGTGTACCTCCCCCCCCATACAGCTCCTGCCCCAATACAGTCCCACCCCCATACTGCTCCCTTCCCTCACCCATTACTGCTCCATCCCCCTTCATACAGCCCCCAGTACCTCCCCTCCCCCAATACAGCCCCACCCCTAGTGCTTCCCTGTGTACATCCCCTTCCCCTATACAGCTCCAGCCCCTAGTACCTCCTGCCCCCAATATAGCCCCATCCTGCCCCATCCCTAGTGCTCCCCCGCCCCCTTCCCTCCCCCCAATACTGCTCCATCCCCCTTACTACAGCCCCCGTACCACCCCTCTCCCAATACATCCCAACCCCTAGCACTTCCTCTGTACCTCCCTTCCTGACAAACTAACTTGATAGCATTTTTAAGTGATTACAAGTTTGACTGATTAAATATATTACACAAATATTTTTACCTTTGACTTCTGTAGGACATTTGACTTGATACCATACTCCATTTTATTTACAGTTGGAGAATACAAAATCAGCTTGGGGTGCATTAAACAGATTAAAAAACTGGCTGACTGGTAGATCTCAAAATGTAATTGTAATTGGGGAATCATCATTAGTGCCAAGTAATATTACTGTGATGCGGAGATTTAAAGTTGCAGTTGGATATTTAATCAAGCTTTTATCTTGTCTTTTGCATTGAGGGGAAGGAATTTTCCTTCCTATTGATTTAATTAAGCCCATTATAGAAAGCACTGAAGCAGGCAATATCTAATTGCTGCAGACCTCAGATGGGAGTACTATTAGGAATGCATGCCACCCTCCATTTGTAGCTATTTGTGTCTGTGTATTCTTTGTGAACCAGACCATATGGTAACATGGGGCAAATAGCCTCTTTTTATTTTCTTATTTGAATTTCATGTGGCTGGATACAAGGTGATCCAATTAAAGAGTATGCTGCAATCTGATGACGATAGGGGTTCAGATAATTTCCTCTTCTGTTTAGCTTTGCAAAGCCTTTTTACTAAATTATTTCCATGTAGATAGACAGCGGGAGTCTTTGTTTCCTTCCTGGCTTGTTGCCAGCAGGCTATCCTGAGGCCAGTTGATGTTAAAACCACTTGGATGAGAGGTACAGGAAAATAATTTATATTGGAAACAAAACACAAGCTTACTGTGCAGGCTTTCTCAACCAGCCTGCCCTTCCCTCATTGCTATATGGCAAAGATTCTCAAACTGGGGGTCGGATCCCCTCAGGAGGTCACGAGGTTATTACCTCGGGGGAGTCACGAGCTGTCAGCCTCCATCCCAAACCTTGCCTTGCCTCCAGCATTTATAATGATGTTAAATATATTAAGTGTTTGTTTTTAATTTATTAGGGGAGTTGCACTCAGAGACTAGCTATGTGAAAGGGGTCTCCAGTACAAAAGTTTGAGAACCATTGCTATATGGGAAGGGTGTCCTGTTACAGAATAGATTGGGAACCACTGAGCACCTTCTATAAAAGTCCTAAAGCACTTCATGGTGCGTCTGATGTTTCTTCCTCCAGATCCCATTGGTTCCCCCAGGACCTGTAGAGAATGACACACGTCATTCCTTTCTGCCAAAGGGCTGATGAAGCATGCTGCCCTCACATCACCTGGGAATGAAGGAGCTGGACTCTGATCCCTGAGTAGCAGAACACTGCATTGCCACTAGCCTTTCTATTCTGTGTCTATCAGAGCAAGAGAATAAACCCATGATCGTCCAAATTAGTACCAGTCAAATAGCAGCTGTGTGGTTTTGCCACATTCACATCCCCTTTCAGCTGCATTGATGGATGGAAGGAGACAGTGCTTTTTAAAACAAAACAAAAAAACCCCCCAAACACTTCCCCATTGGGAAGGTCCTTTCCAGGACACACACTTTTGTTGCTGTCTCCCACTGTGCTGCTCTGCTCTTATTCTGTTTAGTGTTCTGGGAGCCAAGTGAAACTTCTTAAAGCCTGATCTTATCTTAGATTCACTTAACTGCTAGCATACATAGCACAATGGAGTAGAGCTGGGGGATGTGATGGCAGGAGAAAGCAACCCAGGAATGTAAATGGTCAGAATTATCCTAGCACAGTGTAAGGAACTGTTGTGTGTATATAGCCATGTTCACAGGGACATATGTGAGCCTTCTTGCTGTGTTTCATGCTACACGTTACTTTTACGGTGGAGAAGGTACAGCATGCAGCAGTTGTAATGATTGAGTTTGTTAGCTTTTAGGACTGAGTTCTTTGGCAAGGACTGAAAATTGCACAGAGTCCATGAGCTGGGACTTGCAGTCGCTCCTGGATCGTATCCGAGAAAGCACTGCCAAGCTGAGCGAACCCATGAGGGGCTGAAAGTTCATTATCTTGTGACTTATCAGGCTAGCAGTAATACTGTACAGCTATTGAAAGCTGGTGTTTCAAACTTTCATGTGGTATGAAGTAGTGGTTTGTCTTCAGCTGATCATGAGGTAGCAGCTAATCATGTCAAGGTTGAAATGAGAAACTGGAGTGGAAACTAAGAAATTAATCAGATCACTGGTCTTACAGTCCAATAATCTCCCAGTGTGGGATGGCTTGGAAGCATTTATTTTTTGAGCCTAGACCAGAATCAATTTCTTTAGGACCACCAGACACTTGCAGATATGAGTCCTCTAGCAGAGATCAGAAATAGACATTTTTTGGTACCTGTCTGGGAAAGAAAAAGAGGAGTGCACAATTCTAGAGGAACAGCAGAGTGAGGAGCTGGAGTCCAACAGGAACCTAAGCCAATAAGGTTAAGGCAGTGGAAGTATTTAGCTTGAACGTCTTTATATTTTTGAAGTATTAGTTATATGGGCTAAACTACAAGTTCATTGACTGGATAGATTGGTAAAAATGCTTCTAAAATTGAGTTAGGGATGAATTAAAGTAATTGATATCCTGGATATTCACATTCCCCAGTAAAAAAACCTCTGTGCTGCCCTGAGAGTGGACACTCCTCTTTTGACTCACTCTAGTTTGCAGACTTTGAGCAGGGCTTCCCTCTATCTTAACCCAGGTTGTTGCTTTCATAGTTCTTGCAGCCATTCTATTCTGGATATTTTTCTTCTGCCGTTTGGAGAATTCCAAGATTTTCTGGTCTGTGTTTTATGATAACGTCTATACCACCCATACAGCTCACGAGAGCACTTTGTAATACCAGAAAGAGAAAAGCAAGGAATTGCTCTGTGAATATGCAGGTGTATGTGTATATAACTTTATAGGTTAAAGATTTTTCCTTTAGTAAGTATATTGTCCAGCAAACTTTCATTGCTAATACACCCAGGAATTTGACATAAACTATGGTAAAAATTGTATCCATAACTGATGATTTAAAAACAAAAACCTGGTTTGATTTAATTTTTGTTTTTCTGGTACATAAGAAACTGAAATCTCTGTAAGAAGTTTGTGGCATTGTGCTTTTATTTTAAGAAGGTGCTGGTACATAATACACCAAATTCCAACCCAGAATGAATTTGTATTTGTGTTTATAAAATCCTGATGCTGGAGGTTTATTCTGGAGTAGCTGACTCAGTGGCATTGCACAGGCCCTTTAACTTTACCTTCACAGATTCCAAAAAAATCATAATGTCTGGAGGGAGTGATTTAATCAATTAGCATTGTGCCTAGTGAGGTCTCAGTGAAAATACTCTCTTGGTTTTCAAGTGAGCCGAGAAAAGTGGAGGTCTAGAATAGGTTGATCCCTTTGGGGGATAGAATTGAGTGTTTAGATTACTTCCTTGTCTCTTATGCAGTGTGTGTGCAGTGCCTGTCCACCATGAAAACTTCACAAAGGCCATTTGCTGTCAGAATGCTTATTAAGCACAAGTCTCAACGCATGAGCTGACCGCAGCAGTTTGGTTTCCCAAGCACATGCTGATAATTGCACATTGCTGTCTACGGTTGATTTGCAGCATGCCCCACCCTAAGCAGCCTTCCTCTGGACAACAGCAGGTTATGATTCTTTACAGTTCAGTTAAGTTATTGCACTGGTCCTGAAGGGAAGGTACCATGTTATGCTATGATGTCTTCAAAGCTCAAAAATGCTGTGTGTGTGTATATTGCAAAGTATTTTTAATTTTTGCCATATTACTTAAAACTTCAACTAGATTGGCTTTCAGAGTTTTGAAGACCCTACCAGTTGTCCCATGGTTTAGAAGGGTGGGAATAATATATTGCTTATAAAGAACATGCTAAAAATAGGAAATGAGATTAAAGGTGTCTAATCCAGAAAACCTCTCTTGAGGCTATAGAAAAACTGTCCTCTGATCAGGGCTGGCTCCAGGGTTTTTGCCACCACAAGCAGCAAAAAAAAAAAAAAAGGCCGCCATCGCGATCTGCAGCTCTACTACCGCCGCCGCTTCAGTCTTCGCTGACAATTCAGTGGCTGGTCGTTCTCTCCGAGAGAGAGTGAGAGACCCGCCGCCGAAGACCCGGATGTGCCACCCCTCACCGTTGGCCACCCCAAGCAGCTGCTTGCTGGGCTGGTGCCTGAAGCCGGCCCTGCCTCTGATCTTCTTTTCTATTCCTAAAATGGCTTCATTACCTTCTCTCTTCAAGCCATTGCTAATCAGTACTAGTTTTGTTGAACTCTTTCTGTACTTTGGCTTATCTGCTGTTCTGCACTTCCCCCATGAAAATCAATGGAATATTAGAGTACCCCAGTGGAAGTCTGCTTGGATGTATGTGTAATAGTCATCAGCCATCTAGGAGACATTTATTTATGCTACTGGTTAATGTAGTTGCTAGCAGGGAAAGAACAGTCATGTGCTAGGCACATGTCTCCAAAATACCAACAGCAGTGATTGACTCAGTTGTATACTCTGGCCTGGTCTACACTACGCGTTTAAACTGATTTTAGTAACATTAAACCGATTTAACCCTGCACCCATCCACACAATGAGGCCCTTTATATCGATATAAAGGGCTCTTAAAACCGGTTTCTGTACTCCTCCCCGACGAGAGGAGTAGCGCTGAAATCGGTATTGCCATGTCGGATTAGGGATAGTGTGGCCGCAATTCGATGGTATTGGCCTCCGGGCGGTATCCCACAGTGCACCATTGTGACCGCTCTGGAAAGCAATCTGAACTCGGATACACTGGCCAGGTAAACAGGAAAAGCCCTGCGAACTTTTGAATTTCATTTCCTGTTTGCCCAGCATGGAGCTCTGATCAGTACGGGTGGCGATGAAGTCCCAAATCCAAAAAGAGGTCCAGCATGGACCGTACAGGAGATACTGGATCTGTTCCAGACCGTTGTACATCTGCCGGGAAATAACGGGAGTGCATTCCTATTTTTGACCGCCCGCGCTCCGGCTAACCTGAGTGCCAGCCAGGAGCACTCTCAATCTGTGACAAAGAGGTACCACCGTTTCTGCCACTGTACGGTCTGCACTGGGAAGGAGGGCGAGAGATGCTTGCTGTCGTGCCGCCGCAACCCGTTTTCTACCAGCGCATGCAGTAGACATCGTAATTGAAAAAAGTCAAGAAACGATTTTTTTCACCTTTTCTTTCACGGGGGAAGGGGAGGGGGTAAATTGATGAGATAACCCTAACCACCCCAGACAATGTGTTTGGCCCTACAGGCATCGGGCGGCTCAGCCAAGAATGCAATACTTTTCGGAGACTGCAGGGGGACTGATGGATAGCTGGAATCCTCAGCCCCCTCCCTCCTCCCATGAGCGTTCATTGATTCTTTGGCTTATCCGTTACGCTGTCACAGAGAACCGTGCTGTGACTCTGTATCTGGCTGAAGTTTCAAATGCATTCTGCATGTCTATCGTATTTCTTAGCCTTATAGAACATTTGTTTCTCCTCTCATTCAGATCCTTTCTCTTTTCTCCTCTTGTATTTTCGTCATTCCCTGGCAGATGGTGGGTAACAAATAGGGCTTGGTAACAGAACGGCTGTAACCGTCCTCATCATAGCAAATGGGGGCTGAGCTCCATCAGCCCCCCCCTTTCATGTCTAAAGAAAGATTCTGTACTGCCTGGACTATCATAGCAGCAGGGATGCTGGGCTCTCTCCCCCACCTTGCCCCCCGTTAATGTCCTGCCTGGACTATCATAGCAGCTGGAGGCTGCCTCCCCCTCATTTTATCTCACTAAAAAGTCAGTGTTTCTTATTCCTGCATTCTTTATTACTTCATCACACAAATGGGGGGACCCTGCAATGGTAGCCCAGGAGGGTGGGGGGAGGGAAGCAATGGAGTGGGTTTTGTTGCAGGGCACCCCCTAGAATGGCATGCAGCTCATCATTTCTGCGGGATCTGACATGGAGCGGCTGTGCTGTCTGGTGACACTGGTTCTCTAGTACACTTGCCCCATATTCTAGGCAGGACTGACTCTATTTTTAGATACAAAACATAAAGAGGGAATGACCCGGGGAGTCATTTCCATTTTTGTCTTTGCACCCCCGGCCGACCTCAGCGAAGGTCAGCCAGGAGCACCCATGACAGCAGCAGACGGTACAGAACGACTGATAACCGTCATCTCATTGCCAATTTACAATGGCAGGCAGACGGTACCAGAAACGACTGATAACCGTCTCTGCTATCTTGCAAAGGCAAATGAATGCTGCTGTGTAGTGCTGCAGTACTGCCTCTGTCAGCGGCATCCAGTACACATACAAGTGACAGTGACAAAAGGCAAATGGGCTCCATGGTTGCATGCTATGGCGTCTGCCAGGGCAATCCAGGGAAAAAGGGGTGTCGAAATGATTGTCTGCCGTTGCTTTCACGGGAGGAAGGAATGAGTGATGACATTTACCAGAATCACCCGCGACACTGTTTTGCACCATCATGCATTGGGATCTCAACCAGAATTCCAATGGGCGGGGAGACTGCGGGAACTATGGGATAGCTACAGGATAGCTACCCACAGTGCAACGCTCCAGAAATCGACGCTAGCCTCGGTACATGGACGCACACCACCGAATTCGAATTATTGTGCTTTGTGTGGCCGCGTGCACTTGACTTTATACAATCTGTTTTACAAAACTGGTTTATGTAAAATCGGAATAATCCTGTAGTGTAGACGTACCCTTAGTCACGCTGTCTGAAGTGGCTCACAACTATGAGTGCCAGTCTCAGGTCAGACTATCAGAAAATGGGGCAGACGCTCCAAACTGGCAGTGTATTCTGTAATTCAATTTCACCAAGCCAGTAATAAATGTGCACTCCTGGATCACTATATTAGTCTTGCCGCAGAATCACAAACAGTCCCCTTAGGATCTCTGGCCTACCGTGCCACCCAGACAAACTGGACTTTGTGTTATTGATCACTGTACCATCACACTAGGTTGCTCCCAACCCGGAAGGGTCAGTCACTTACCCCAGATCCATGGACACTCTTGATCTCACACCAAAGACAACACTGATGGCCAATTTTTCTAGTAAACTAACTGAAGATTTATTAGCTAAGGAAAAGAAATGAGTTAGAAAGGTTAAAGCAGGTAAAATACATTAACAGGTGAGTCAAAGTTTGTAAGTCCAAAATGATAGCAGAGATGTAGTGATCTGCTTGGTTTCCATAAGTCTGTCAGGGTTACCCAAAATAACTTTGGGCATATCAGTCTTGCATCTGGAACGCAACCCTGTGAGTGTTTGGAGATACAGGATCATTCCCTTTAAACCAGCATAGGGCCTGCTCACAGAAGACAATCTGAACAGCTTCTTCACCTGCTTGGGTTTTGATGAATAGCACCTGCAGACTGTCTGAATTTCCATTGTCGAATACAATGACCCGTGCGTTGAAGTTAGCAATTTTTAACATTTCAAAGGCTTCAATCTCTTGTGATGGGTAAACGAAACGTAAACACAGTGTGATAGCCAGAAACAGTCCTTCATTAGTTTTTATGCAGTTTACACATCAAGTAAATTCTCATTTAATACTAACATGCACTTTTGATCTAGGTTTAATTAAGTACAAGGATATATATTATGTGATGTAGTGGGGGGGGGGGGATAGCCCAGTGGTTTGAGCATTGGCCTACTAAACCCAGGGTGGTGAGTTCAATCCTTGAGGGGGCCATTTAGGGGTGTGGGGCAAAAATATGTCTGGGGATTGGTCCTCCTCTGAGCAGGGGTTGGACTAGATGATTCTATTCTATGATTCATTCAACAGGTTACAGATAAGTTCAGACAATATCATTCACATTTCCTTTGAACCAAATTAATGTTGTATTGGAGGCCAAATTAGCAGGGGAGCACTTGGATAAGATGCAGGATCTGAGACCCCCTGAAGAGCTACTATCAGGCCTCACACAAAGGAACTAGTAAACTTCTGCAGCTGAGAGTGTCTTGGAGCACTTGGATTTGCCCTCTCTGAGGTAAAATCTACACTCTGGTATCAGACTGCCACCTTCATGCTGTTGAGTGTCTCAGCAGGGTTGGGGAGAAACAAAGCCTGTGGTTTTGCAGTAGTGCACTTTGTGGTAGGCCATCTTCAACAAATAGTTCAGTAAATGCTATTTTTGGCAAACACTGGCACAGTAGTGCCAACTGGCAGTGACCTAACATGTTCACTAGCAACCACCCACAGTGACTGCCTCAGCTATCTAATCTTATGGAAGGAAAATTGCTTCATTATTTGCAATTCACATATCACTATTTCCTTCACCACTCCAACCTCTCTTTAGTCTGCACAGGCCTGCTGTGATGATTGCCAGCAAAGATGGAGAAGTGGGAACAAATTTGGGAGGGGGGGGTAGGGTGGGGGAGGGAGAAATAAATGAAGCAGAATCAGGGATTTCTCTTATCTCTTTTGAAACCAGAATCCAATAGTGATGTTCAGTAGGATTGGTTGTGAATCAATCCTGCAGTGACCAACAGGGTAGTTGGCAATCCCTCATAATGTATAAAATAACATCCTTTAAAAATGTGGAATTAACATAGGAGTGACTCTGTTATAAACAGATAGTAGGAGTTAATAGAACAGAAGTACTTTATATCTCTTTTGACTGTAAAGGGTTAACAAGTTCAGTGAGCCTGGCTGTCACCTGACCAGAGGACCAATCAGGGGACAGGATACTTTCAAATCTTGAGGGAGGGAAGTTTTTGGTGGTGGTTCTCTCTAGGTTCTGAGAGTGACCAGACGTGCAGCCAAGTTTCTCTCCAATCTCTCCAATACAGGCTCTTATGTGCTCAGAACAGTGACTACTAGGTACATAAGGTGAGTTAGGCTTATGTTTCTCCTCTTTATTTGCAAATGTGCATTTGGCTGGAAGGAGTTCAATTGTGCTATCATAGCTTTCCTACTCCGATTTGAACCTTAGCGTTCATAACCTGAGAAGCTAGCATGAACCCCTCTAAGCTTAATTACCAGCTTGGATTTGATCTCGCTGCCACCAGCCAAAAATTCCAGGGTTTTGGCTCCCTCTGGTCTCCCCAAACCCTTCCCTGGGGAACCCCAAGACTCAGAAGCCCTGAGTCTTGCCACAAAGGGGAATAACCCACTTCCCTTCCCCCTCTCTCTCCCACCCAGAATTTCCTCTCTGGGCTAACCTGAGAGTTACTGATGCAACCTCTTTACATCACAATACCAAGAAGCATGTCTCCTCTCTTCCACAAAGAGACAAACCCCAAATACAAGGAAACAGAAAAGATTCTCTCTCTCTTCCGCCTTTGTCTTCCCCTCCCACCATTCCCTGGTGCGCAGAGATTCACGTCGAGAGTCTAACACACAAGATGATTTCCCCTCCCTTCTCGTTCCTTTAGCCTAGGCCAGCAGAGAAAAAAAACCAAAGTCTTAAAAGAAACACTTTATATTAAAAAGAAAGAAAAAAAGACATAAAAATATTTCTGTATCACGGTTGACATATGAATAAATGAATAATACCGGCATCCAAAAAGGAGCAACCAATTTAAACATTCCAGCAACTAACACATGTAAATACAAAAACAAAGCAGCTAACAGCCTATTATTTCTACCTTGTTACTTACAACTGGAACACGAAGATAGAAGCTTGAAATAGATAAAACTCCCCTCTCCTGACGCTGAGAGCAGACACGACACAGAACATACATTCCTCACCTTCACTTTACAATCACGGATTCGGGCAGATACATGATCACGTCTTGTTTTGGTTGTCTCTTTTGTTAGACCCCTTCCTGACAGGTAAAAGAGGAACAATTAACCCTTAGCTATCTTTTTGATGGCTTGTGCATGGAGTTCGGAAAGAGGTTAGTGCTGAATGGCTGGAAGCGAACTTTAATTTGTACTTGTATACTAGCTGGAGGGTATTCCATGTCTATGCTGAAAACACCTGTAACTAATACATCTTAAATTTCATACGAAAGATAATTTTTTCTGTTTTTCCCCCCACCTCCCCCTCCTTTTTCTCCCCCCCTCCCCCCCCTTCCTCCCCCCCCCCTCCTCCCCCCTCCCCCCCCCCCCCCCCCCCCCCCTCCCCTCCCCCCCCCCTCCCCCCCTCCCCCCTCCCCCCTCGCCCACCCCCCCCCTCCCCCCCCCCCGCCTCGCCCCCCCCCCCCCCCTCCCCCCTACCCTCCCCCCCCCCCTCCCCCCCCCCACCCCCCCCCCCCCCTCCCCTCCCCCCCCCCCTCCCCCCCCTCCTTCCCTCCCGTCCCCCCCTCCCCCTCCCCCCCCCTCCCCCCTCCCCCCCCCCCCCCTCCTCCCTCCCCCCCTCCCCTCTCTCCTCCTCCCCCACCCTTCCCCTCCCTCCCCCTCCTCCCCCCCCCCCCTTCCCCCTCCCCCTCCCCCTCCCCTCCGCCCCCTCTCCTCCCCCCCCCCCCCCCCCTCCCCTCTCCCCCCCCCCCCCCCTCCCCCCCCCCTCCCCTCCCCCCCCCCTCTCCTCCTCCCCCCCCCTCCCCCCTCCCCCCGCCCCCCCCCCTCCCTCCCCTTCCCCCCCCCCTCCCCTCCCCCCCTTTCCCCCCTCCCCCCCCCCCCCCCCCCCCCCCCCCCTCCCCTTTCTCCCCCCTCTCCCCCTCCCCCCCCTCCCCTCCCCCTCCCTCCCCCCCCCCCTCCCCCCACCTCCCCCCCCCCCCTCTCTTTAATTAAAAAGCTTTTTCTTGTTTACAGAACCTGATTGTTTTTTTTTTTAATTCTGGTGAGACCCAGGGGACTGGTTTGGATCCAACCAGGGACTTGTGGGGCGAAAGGAGGGGAAGGGGGAGAGAGAGGTTAATTTTCTTTCTGTGTTAGGATTCTTTCTCTCTCAGGGAGAGTCCTGGTAGGCGGAAAGAGAAGGGGGAGGAAGGTGAAATTTTCTCTCTGTTTTTAAGATTCAAGGAGTTTGAATCCACAGTGATCTCCAGGGTAACCCAGGGAGAGGAAGCCTGGGAGAGGCAATGGTGGGGGAAAGGGTTTACTTTCCTTGGGTTAAGATCCAGAGGATCTGGGTCTTGGGGGTCCCCGGGCAAGGTTTTGGGGGGACAAGAGTGTACTAGGCACTGGAATTCCTGGTTGGTGGCAGCGCTACAGGTTCTAAGCTGGTAATTAAGCTTAGAGGAATTCATGCTGGTACCCCATCTTTTGGACGCTAAGGTTCAGAGTGGGGAATTATACCATGACAGACTCTATTTACATTCTGACTCCCAAAGAGAAGGATAAGTGTTAGAAAATGTTCAATGACTATCCAGATTCAGAATTAGTTGAGATGGGGTGTTTTGTGTATAGTAGCTAGAGAAGAGAACTGGGTGTCAAAACTCCTGGATTATATGTTCCTGTCTCTCCCACTGGCTAGTTGTGTGACTTTGGGCCAGACACTTAGTCTTTTTGGCCCAGATCCACAAAGGTATTTAGGCTCCTAACTTCCATTGATTTCTTTTATCCATTTATAAATTCATCTAACATTTACCTCCTATTGATGGCATGAGATTTAATGTTTATAAAGCACTTTAGATACTTTCCTGAAAGACACTCTCCAGAGTTCTTACACAGTGGTTTCCTAAAGGAAGCTATAGACAACGGTTGCCCAAGTGCATCCTATCTGGTTGGTTCTCAGATTTACTCTTATTTCCTGCAGCTCTCATAAATGTCAGGCATCTTGAGTGTTATTCATAACTCATAACTTCCATTTAAAAACACAGCCTGCAATTCAATCAGCAAAACAGTTCGGAGTTACTAAAACAATGTCCTTTAATGGAACCGTACACATTTTATCCCCCTCTTTATTAAAAACATCCTATCCTGCTCCATAGGATTTTTCTTTTCTTTCATTCTGTCAGAGAAAAACGGAGTTCTCACTCTCTGGTTGGGTGCAGCAAGTCAGATACTTTATTATCTCTAGCAATTGTGGAGGGAGAGCGCTAAACAGGTCTCTCTACAGGTAAACAATTACAGTATTTATACCTTTTGTTATGTACAGTGATGAGCAACAGCTGCATTTTGTTTATACGTAGGTCATCTTGATATCTTATTTTTCTCACTTCTATTTAGACTATAGTCAATATTCCATGCTTTATCTAACAGGAGGTTGCAACAACTTCACACAGTTCTTTCCCAGTCACCTCCCACAAGCCTAGCTTCTACAAGTCTCGCATTATTAGGGTTACAGCTAGCCTGACTCTTGCTCACAGAGGGGCCTGTTTGCATTGAAATCCCTTTTCAAATCCCTGTCAGTTCTTGCTCTACTTCCACAATTCAAATACAAACATCTGTTTAAATCTCAGGTGGGATCCTTGTAATTATCAGGGCACATTTCTGGCTCTTCTACATAGCTGCCAGGTGGGAAACTGAGCAGCTTCTGAATTCAAGTTACAGCCCTTGCCTATCAAAAGGCACTGATGGAGGCTGTCAACAAAGTATCTCCAATAAAAAGCAATGGCTTCAGTGTCTTGTTCTGCAACACCCAGTTGGAGATGTAAGTCTGATGTGTCTGTACCAATAGGTAGCAGCTCTGTGTGTTGCTTTCAGAGTTGCTGGGTTGGGGGAACAAGAAATGCAAGTCTCATTCCCTCCCTCTAACATGGTCATCTTTGCTCAAAAGAGGGAGAGAGAAAGGAGGTGCATCTTCCCCCAGCATCCAAAGCTTCAACTGTTTCCTGGGTACTGTGACGTAGCTCTGTCCTTGTCTCCATGAGTCCTGTATTTCCTGGTGGATTTTGCTAGCCTCAGAGGCTCATAGTGACCCTCCACGTAGCCCTTCTCTCTCTAGAAGCAAGGGTCACAGCCTACTGAGATATTTTCGTCATAAGCTGGCAAGGGAGGTGAGGAGAAGCTCTCCTCCCTTGTGCAGTCTCTGTTGTCTCCCAGTCTCAGTGATTTGTCAGGGGGGCAAAGGGGAAAGACTGGGCCCGCCCTCTACTTCAGACACCAGCCCAGGGACCCTAATAGTATCAGGTGTGGTAGCTGCCTGTTAGAAAAAAGTTGTTTGAAATAACACCTCAAAGTTTGTGCAGGTAATGACACCTCCACCCCAAACCCAGATCTACCTTCTAATTAAGTAAAATGCTCAAATACAGTGGTGAATGGGCACAGCAAAAAGAAATGGTTATCCATCTTCTTGTCGTGTTCTCATACTGCTTCCAGCTACATCCATGCACATACGATTTTCTGATCATTGCAGTCCAAGTCACTGGAATATATTTGTGCTCAAACAGCTGGCATTCCAGGAGATGCTTCCTATTTTGAGGCTCTCTGCCGCAGTCACAGAGGGGGCCGGTGATGTAGCTCCACTCGATCATTACATCTCTAGACCACCCAGCTCGAGTGCAGAGTTGATTAAGGTGACACTATGTAGCCCTGGGCTGATCTGCACTGAGTGGTAGGGGCTCAACTGGTGGGAGCTGGAGTGCACATGTTACAGGGTTGTTTTCCTCTTGGTTGCTAAATTAACCCTGAGTGTGAGAGTGATAGTGTTAGGGGTTTAAGGGTGGCAAGAAAACTTGGTCATGACTTCGGTAAACTCAGCATCAGTGTTGCATCACATAGTACAGTGGTCCCCAACCTTTTCGTCTGGCGGGTGCCAGATGAAGGACTGTGGCAGTGGTCGAGCATCTGCCGAAATGCCACCAAATTTCTGCTGCATTTCAGCGGCGACGCCTCTCAATGACGCTGCTTGCCGCCGAAATGCTGCAGAAATTCAGTGGCATTTCGGCAGATGCTCGACTGCCTGCCAGGACTCAGGTGCCGCACGTGCAGGCACCACATTGGGGACCCCTGATATAGTAGATGTCTTGGATCTGTGCATTGCCTTGTGTGCTTGACTTTAATAGCAACATCCCAGCGTGTATCAGGAGGAGCAATGCCCATGAGGTTACCCATATTCCTTCAGTACTTTGGTGTGTTCCAAGTTCCTGTTGTGTTTGCTCCTTCTCAGATTTTATGCAAATACCCAACATGCATTGACCTCTGGTTGGATATCAGATTCCCCTGTCAATCCTAATGTTAGCATCCAATGATGCCAAAAGCTCAGCCAGGTAGAGTTCCTCATAAGGCCAGTTTTGTTAGATTTTTTTTTTTTTAACATGGATTGTTTGGGTAGAAAAAACAAATGTTGAAAGTTGGTGGGTTTTAATATTCAAATGGTTGGCTATTTTAAGTCAGATGTTTGTCCTGGCTTAGATGTCGCTTTCTTTTTCTGTTGCTTTTGTTCAACATCTTGGCACAGAATTAACTAGGAAAATGGTGTTGCCAGTTAACTTTCACAGAGGGCTGTAGGGCATGGTCTTAGAGTGTACTAGGAAGCCCAAAACTAGGTTTATTTTTCCATTTAACCTCCCAAAATAGTATTTTTTCAATATATTAATGTTTCCAGACCCCTTTTATCCTACCAGTTATCTGTTCTGTTTCCAGAACCTGAGCCTGAAAGCCGAAATGATTGACCATTTGTATTACGGTCACACCTAAAGACACCAATCATGATTATATCCTCAGTGTGCTAAGGTATATAGTAACAGCTCAGAGACCAGTGGAGTGTTTGATATGCACCTCTGTTCACATTCCCTTATAAGGGCAGACAAAGTATTTTTATAATTCCCAAATTATTTTACTGGAACAGTGTAATTCTACTTTGAGGCCAGCCTATGTAATAAGTCCTATTTTTCCTCTTAACATCACAAAGGTAATATACCGAGTATTTTGTTTAAAATGCCCCAGAGTGTATCATGGCAAACACTCCAGTATAGCCACACACGTGTTAGGTCAGATTTAGTGCTGCAAGTTTCTCGTTAAATTTCAAAATTAATTTTTGTATTGGAGAAAGATGCTAGGTTGACAGTTCTGGAGATGGACACCAAAATGATCAAATCTTAAAATGAGTTTAGGAGACTAGCTTTAGGCCCGAAGCCCTTTATTTAGCTACAGACCAAATATTGTACAAACAACTGCGCGAAGAGCAGCAAATAAGATCTTTTACCACTTACAAGAAATGGATTGTCTCTAAGGAACAAGAATAGTTCAGTCACCATGACTCAGTCAGTCTTTGGCCTTTATGCTGAGTTTGGGTGTCTTCCTCAAAGAAATACTGTAGCTCAACCTGAAATTATGGGCTTAATGCAGGGTTCCTTGGGTGAAATTATCGGGCTTGTATTATGCAGGAAGTCAGACTAGATGATCCTAATGATCCCTGTTGACTGTAATGTCTGTGCAGCTGCCAATGAGGGAACTGGTTGTGCAGGTGTTTTTTGTGCTGTGGGCACCTGTCTAGCGGGATCTAGACTGAGACCATCAGACTTGCTTTACAGAGGCCATTAAAGAGCCATCAGATAGTAACACCTCTTTCAGTTTCTACTGACGTGCGCTGGATTGACACTACTGATGTATGGGTGAAATCTTTGCATTCCATTACCGTCCAAAGGGTTTACTCACAGCTGTAATGCACACCGGGCTTTCTCAGTACAACAAAAAACATGGCAATAAATTATTTAAATTGTCCTGGCAGTTTTTAGCGTTTGTCTATCTTGCTGTCTAACAGGATTATGCTAAAAATAAGCCTTAAAGTAGTTAGAAACCAGTTACTTACCAGAGTCTTATTAGTATGCAATCTCCAGTTTGCCTGACGACCTCCTAAGCCATGTCATTTCCCCTGTTTAGACACAGACCTTTCTCCTTTATGACGCTCAGCCGAGTTACAAATCATGCTATTGACAAAGCCGTATTTGTAACTGTTACCAGAATGTGCAGAAATTAAACAAGGTTCAAAAACAGAGCTTGGCCCCTGCTCCTGGAATTAGTCTTAGCCCTGTGTTGGCTAGAATAGTTGTTCTTTTATGTAAAGAACTGTTGTCTGTTTTGTAGCACCAAATGGCTAGCTACAACCCTGTGCGAACGCATTTCTCCAGCCAGTGTAGACTGGGCTATGGGCATAGGCCCTGTTCAATATGATTGGTTTATGGTGACATTTATAAAACTTGCAATGAAATACGGACAGCAGAAACAGCAGGTAGAGGAGCTTGATATGATGATACAAAGGTGAAAATAGAAATGATGAGTGACATGAAGCATTTAAAAATCAGTAGTGGCATAGGTGAGAGTCAAGGTAATGACTCAAATTAGGTTGCAAAAATAACCCCATCTGTCTGCAGGACTTAGCTGGACATGGAATCTAGCATATGCCCATATATCACTAAGCAGTGGATCTATACTGTGTTCTTGTATATTGGTAGATCCAGAGTCAGTGTTATGTCAGTATAAAATTAAACTCAGCAGAGCTACTAGTGTAAATTCAGAGTGTAACTGAGATCAGAATCTGACCTAGTTCAGTTGCAATAACTTTTGCTATCTACGGAGAAAGGTATAGGTAAAATAAAGATCTGATTACTAAATTTTCCTCTGTTTTCACAGCTGTGCCTGAGAGCTCTGCATTGAGAATGCTGTCAAAGTTGACCCAGTTTTCCTTCTTTTATCTTGAATTAAATAGCAAACCCTTTCCTTTTTGTACTTGTTTTGATAGATGATCGTGTCTTTGCTGCTAAGATGTTCTTTTTATGGATGTGTAATATTTCAGATTAGTTACATATAAACAGTCACTTAAATTGGTCCCTTGTATTTCTTAAAAAAACAGAGTATGCTTTGATGTGGAAGGCTTATCCTGGCATTTACCAGAGTGTTACCTGGGCATGCCTGGAGATTTAGCAATAAGAAAAGTAGGAGAGTGGAAGAAACCACAGGAGGAGACTAAAGGTCAGCCGAGAGTTTTCATTGGCTCCTTTAAGGTGGAGACTCTGTAATTAAGGATTTAGATGGTTCACAAATAGCTCAGCTTTCTGCCTGCTCGCTCACATTATCAGTTTGTTGCTGTTACAAAGAGCTAGATTTTATACTTCGACTAAAGGGCATAAAAGTAAAAGGTAAGCCATGTAATTGAGGAATGCTGCTAATATGCCAGTGCTATTTAAGCAACCACTATTCTCTCTGCCTCCTTTCTGGATCAGCTTTGAATAGAGTGCAGTTCCTGTAACAAATTTTGTTTGCTTTAAATTTCCCTTTCCTGTTAGTGGCTGTTAACGGATAGGAAAATAAATGCGAGCAGAGAAAAGAAAATGTGAAAGAGGAGACAGCAAGTATTAAAAATATCCAAGCACTGCTGACTGGCATATACAAGCAGGAGACTAAAGAGTTCTGTGTTTCAGGCAGCTCAAGGAATTCTTGTTAGCAGGCAGATACTGTGGTGAAAAGTGAATTATTAACGCCTAGATAAGCAGCAAAGATCCAGTTGGCATTTGAGTGTCAGGGTGTGTTGGGGTTGATTTTAATTATGCCCATGGGAGAGCTCTCTTCCGCCGGCATAGAGCTGCTTCTTGGGAGACCTTACTGCACCGCAACTGCAGTGGTACAACTGTGCCATTGTAAGGTCTGTAGTGTAGATGTAACCTTAGTTACTACAATATTCAGCTTTTGAAGGGCTGAAGAAAAAGCTGCCTTATATATCTGGTGCTTTCCTAGAACAAAACAGTAATAATAATTTGCACTTGCAGAGCCTTATTGTTGGTAAAAGTATTTTAATTAAGCCTCATCATGACCTTATCACTTAGCGGTTATCCTTATTTTATGGATTGGGGAAAGTGAACACCGAGGCAGAGAGAGACTGAGTGACTTGTGCAAGTTCACACAGTGAGTTAGCAGCAGAGCTGGGAATAAAACGCGGGGCTTCTTATTCCTCATCCTCAGCTCTAACCATTAAGATCCTGGAGCCTCTTCAGTACTTGGCAAGTGGACTGGAATGCATTTTCTCCACTTTGGTATCTAGCATGACTTTTGAAATTTAGTGAGTACTCCGCCAAACACTATGGGCTGGAAGGAAAGACAATGTAGGTTGAAATTCTAACTGTGAGGTTTATTAAACAATGAATGTATATCGCAAGGAAAGTGATTGAAAACTAGATAGGATAAAGCACTAATAAATATGCTGTAGGGACCAGTTCCTGGGGAATAAATTAAATAATAATACAGACGCTCCCTCGGTTACGCAGACCTGATTTACGCAAATCCAGATTTATGGAAAAAGTTCCGTAAGTTCTGTAAACTTTTTTTTTGTATGTAATTGTCGGGTATACGTTGCCGACTTACGGAAAATTCGACTTACGCAAGGTGTTCCAGAATAGAACACTTGCGTAAGTTGGGGAGCATCTGTAAATCTAGTGTCTCTTCATTTTCCAGTTGCTATGTTTTTGTAAAAGTAAAATGGTACAGTCCCTACTTAACTAGTGCTTGTAATTAACTTCATGGGGGTTCTTTTGTAATAAAATAAATTTGCATTAGTAGAATTCTGTACAAACACTCTTTTGTATATATAAATTCCCTTCAGTGTATACAGAGATTAGTAGTTGTCAGGCAAGTGTCTGGTAATGCATAATATCCTGTATGGAGTATACAGAGGATTCGTGTGCTGATTTTGGAGCTTGCTGAATTGTATAAATATAGCGTCTGGATGGACTGTGGGGCTGTACAGATTAGAGTTAGGGATACACAAGTAATCCACCTGCTCTGTTCTACCTGCCCTGAGTCTGAGTTGTCACGTTAGGTAAGCCTGCAGTGCATATGTGACTGGAACTAATTCTGTAAGTGTCTAATTGTGTCTTTATGAGTTTGAGATGAGACCTACTGAATCTTCTAGTCCAGCAGCTGTTACTAGTGCAGGATTGTTCCTTTGGGGGTGCTCTGCATGCCAATACAGGATGCAATTCATCTGCACCTGTATGAGCGTTGGCTAAGTATTAACTCACCTCACACCCAGGGAATTATGCAAATGAACACACCCTCCCCCTCCCCCGCGCCCCCGATACTAGGTAAGCAAACAGTTGCTGGTAGGTTGTGTCTGGCCCAAGGTCACAGAATGAGTCAGTGTCACAATGGACTTGAGTAGAGGAGCTGCCTACCTTCCAGTTTAGAGTCGAAGCTCGGCTCACCCGTGGAGGGAAGAAGAGCACTGTGCCTGGGAATTGTGAAGTAATTCTCGCTCCTTGCGAAGTGCGATAAGAGGCTGGTTTTGTGTGTTTTTCACAGATCACGTCCTAACAGCCCATCTACCGCTGACCACCAACAGAAAGGCTTTATTTAACTTAAAAAAATATTACTCAATTCCGTCATCTGTCTGAAACAGCCCTCTTCCCTGTACTGTGCATGAGAGTAAGATCCTTGCTGAGAGTTATCTGCAGATGTTGATCCAAAAGAGGCCAGATCTGCAGAGAGAGGGCTTTTAGAGATCAGAATGTACATTGGGATTTTATTTAGGGGAGGCTGGGGAGGGGGAAGAGTAGTGGGGGCAGGAGTGTTACCTTTTAATTGAGGAAAGACTTCACTGGGATTTGAACCTGTAACCTTCAGTACAGAAGCTTCTACTGTTGGAGCTCAAGCTTGAGTAATTTCCGCTACTTTTGTAGCTGTAGTAAACCCTTATCCACTTGTGTGGCTCAACCACTAGAGGGAGACAAAGACCCACCCTCTCCAAGGTTGGGGTATGTTTGCACCCTCATAACAGGGTCCAAAATGTTGCAGCATAATGTACTTCTTTTGTAAACTTTCATGTAAGCCCAGTACTGATGAAAGTGCAATGGTTGATAGCCACGGGGATGGAAGTCCTCACCTAGCCACAGAACGGTGGCTTCAATCATCACAGTGCCTCTGGTATGACCTGGAGGGGCCAGCTCTAGCAATGAGGGGGTGTTGGGCACACTTACCCGTTCCGTCCTCTGCTGAGTTTGTCAACTATTTATGGTGGATGGGGGTTATGTGGACTCTTGTCCAAGGCAGACGGGACTGAGACCACCAAACAGCTGTCAGAGGGTAATGGTTTTCAGTCACTACCACTGGCCAGGATTTGGAAATGTGAAAGGTTCTGCAATGTGTTACCAGTCTCCTAAGACATGTCCGTCTCCCTGGGTTTTTCCTCTTTGAAATGAGCGGTTCAGCTTGGTCATGATGAAAGTTCTGTGGCAACATCTACAGTGCCTGGGTCAGTTGCTCTCTTACATCTCCGGCATTGTGATTCAAGCTTTTATGGCTGAATTGAATTCTCTTCCCCATCTCTCCCAAGCCGCATCATACATAGGTTTCTTATCAGTGTGTCACTTAGATCAGGAAATGTTATTCCACTGGCATCAGTGAAAATGAAAAATTGAGCTAAACTGGTTTTTTAGCAGTTTTACTTCTTTGAGACCTTGCAGTGCAGATGTTTTTGCTCACCTTTATTGTACACGTTTGGTAAACGAACATCACATTGTGAGTGTACAAGGTGTCATATTGGGATAACAGATGACATTTATAAAGACTGTAGGTATCCTGGGGGGAAAAACATGGTTTGGCTCAATAACTGAGTATAAAAGGGTCCCCTGACAACCTACAAACCAAATACCCATGTAAACATGCTTCTTCATACTGTCCAGCCGACGGAATACTAGTCCCTTTTGTGTTTAGAGAAAAGTCCATCCCTTGAGACTAAATGGTTCAGGGGCCAGGTAATAGGCAAAACCGAATCTTGTGCTCTCACCATGAATCCTGCCCAGCTTAGTGGCCACTGGCATCCATCTGACTGCTGTTCAGTGGGACTATATGAAGTGAGTTTGATCTCAGTTCAGTTCCTTGGGGGCACTTGCCCACGTCACATTGAATTCACCCTATACTTGGCACTAGCTGTCCCTCTTGTTAGCAGTCTCAGTAAAGAGGCCTTAACTGACTGGATCCTGGTGACTGAGCTCACTTTGGCCTAGGGATGTTCCCTCCAGATAAGGATTGAGGCACAGTGGGAGGAAATCTTGTCCTGTTGCTGCTCATCCTGTGTCCTCTCTCTCTGGAGAGAGGATGTTGCTCTCTAGGACTGTCAGTCCAGCACATTTCACCACCAGCACTAAACTAGTCACTTCAGCCATACATTGTGGGAATTTATGCTTCTCTGATTTCATATTTCCTCTCAGGTCCACTGCTACTGTTTCTTTTGATACCCCTTTTCCTCCCCTAGGCAGTGGCATTTGTTTGCTGATGATTGCGTAGTTGGCTGCAGTAGCTTGTAAGCGAAGGCAATGAACAGAAACCTTCCCCTCTGCCTGAGGCATCTGCTGGAATCTAAAGCTGGCATTTCTTATGATTGTGTGTTTCTAACCAAGAGATGTTTGTTTTTTCCCCCTCTGCAGCCATGACGGGACCAAGACCTGTAGTTCTGAGTGGCCCATCGGGTGCAGGAAAGAGCACTTTGTTAAAAATGCTCCTTAAAGACTATGGCAATGTCTTTGGCTTCAGTGTCTCTCGTGAGTATTTGTGCACAACTCAGCTGAGGGGGGGCAGGGAAAGTGAAACCGAAGCTTAATAACAGCCAAGGGCCTGACAGTGTAGTTTTCAAATAGTTAGCCCCCAAATCATAAAAATTGCATGTTAGCTGTTGTGGCTTGGGTTAATGGATCTATCTCAACTTGTGTGCTAGTAAGTATGTTTACATAACTTGGGCCAGGTTTTACTGCTGGTGTAAATGGACAGGACTCCAGTAACTTCATTAGAATTTCACCTTTTAAAGGGTTGATATTTTCATGCTACCCCTAACACAGCATGCAACGGATGTTTGTTCAGAGTCATCCCTTACGGTGGGGTAGGGAAGTAGAATTATCCCTGTTTTACAGAGGGGGGCCTAGGACACAGGAAGACTTAAGCCTGGTTTAAACCTAAAATGCAGGTCAACCTAGCTACATCGCTCAGGGCTGTGAAAAATTTCACAAGATGTGCAGTTTAGTTAGGTCAACCTAATCCTCACTATAGACACAGCTAGGTTGATGGAAGATGCCTCTCTAGGGGGTGGATTTACTACAGTAACGGAAAACCCCCTTCCATTGCTGTCATAAGTAGGGTGACCAGACAGCAAATGTGAAAAATCAGGATGGAGGATGGGGGGTAATAGGAGCCTATATAAGAAAAAGACCCAAAAATCGGGACTGTCTCTATAAAATCGGGACATCCGGTCACCCTAGTGGTAAGTGTCTACAGCAGCACTTGTAGTATGTACATACCTGTAAAAGGGTTTGGCCGGGGCTAGTCACTCTCCGGAGCGGTGGGGAACCACAGCGCCTTGCTACTTACTTCCAGTTGCTGATGGGGAATTAGCCTGGCTGCGGGAGAGTCTCTCGCTGGGGCAGCAATAGAGGCAAACAGAGTCAGTCATTTATGCCCGGCCTGTGGTTGGCGAGCAATAGCGAGTCAAGGGGTCAGGCCCTTAGGCAGAAGCTGAGCAACAGTTTATACAATTAGCGGGCCCAGGCCCTGAGTTGGGGCGGGGCAATACTGAGTTGAAGGCTCAGGTCCTCCGGCAGGAGCTGAGCAAAGGCAGGTAAACAACAAGCCTGAGCCCAGGGCGGACGCAGGCCCACCCACTCCACTGCGTCACAGCCCAGTGTCCTAGAAGCGGCAGAAGGCCTGCTGCTGAGTCAGTAGGGATCCTGACCACAACACATTGACATAGTCTAGCTGCAGCACTGCCAGAGCCGAGGGTCGGCTGCCCCCGGGCTACTTCGAACTCCCCTTCTGGAGATACCTGGGTCCAGACGGTGTCCTCCAGGGGGTCAAACAACCTGGGGTCCTCTGTGTAACTGGCGAGGGGCAGGCCGGGCTGCTCCTCCGGGCTCTGGTCGGCATCAGGCATCAGCAGGTCAGGCCAGTACTCAGGTCCGCTGTAAGTCACTGGGGTCTCCCAACCGGGAGCTATGTTGTAGGTGTCTGACCTCTCTGGTGGCTGCCTCCCGAATGAGCTCTGGGGTCGGGCTTTTATACTTCCTGTCCTATGCCTTGACCTCTGGGGGGTAAGTGCAGGACTCACTGTCTCCACCCACTCTGGTGTCGAGGGGGGCTCATCCCTCTTGGGAGTGGGGGGGAAAACGACACCGCCTCGCTACAATACATTAAGGGCTTGTCTACACAAGGAGATGGATGCACAGTAAGCTAGAGTGTGAATTTAAAGCACAGTAGCTACCCCACACTGACTCTCTCAGGAAGTTTACCTTGATGCACTGCCAAAGTTTATTAAGCTAATGAGCACAAAGGCATTCTTCGTGCACAGTAAGAATGTCTACATGGGAAGGCAGAGCACAGTAGCTAACGCAGGCTTTTTCTCTGTATAGACAAGCCCTAAGTAATTTGCCCAGTGTTACACAGGAAGTCTGTGCTGGAACAAGGAATTTTATCTGGGTCTCACAAGTCCCAAGCTAGGACCCTAACCACTGGACCATCCTTCTCCTCTATAAGCAATGACTGAATCATCTAATAATACCTGCTTAAAGCAACTAGAAACAAATGGTGCAAATTGGGTCCAGAAGCTTTGATCAAATTAAACAGAATCAAATTACCAAGTGATCGAATTGAAGCCTGTGTATGCTGCTGAGTAAGTGGCTTTGTATTGCTTTTATATTATTTTATTCTTGGGTGAATTACAAAATTACAGAGACTGTGTTTGCTTACAGATACGACAAGGCAACCAAGAGTCGGAGAAGTGAATGGCAAAGGTCAGTATATTGCACTTGTGTGTATTGTCAGATTAGGCAGGGCTACTGCTCTGAGAACTCTGGATGACATTTCCCGCTATGCCAAAGCTTGCAGAACCTGAGAGGAGTAGCCAATTTTGCTGGTAGACAATGAAGAGCAAACAAGGCTTGTAACCAATGGATAAAGTACATGTTTGAGCAAGTTTTGTTGTTTATGGGCATGTTCTGTGAAAGTGCAATTGTGGGGAAGTCAGATCTTATTTACTTAGAGTTTATGAAGTGTATTTACTCAGTACGTGTCCAATAACAGTATTTTACACTTACATAGGACCTTTCATTCTGAATGATCCCAAAGGGTCATATAAACTAAAGATACAAACTACACACAGGGATCGTTTCACCTTCAAATGAGATGCAGCTGCCTCTGTTGTAGGAGGTAGCAGCTGTGTAGTAGCACACAGCAACGTTACACAACAGTTTAGGACGGAATGTGCCGAAGTGCTGAGTACTCAGCAATTCTGATTAACTTCAGTGGGAGTTACTGAGTGCGCAAAACTTTTGAAAATCAGGCCACTTAATTTAGGTACCTACAGGTGGATTTAAGAGCAAAACTCTAGACACCCAGTTTTGAAAATCTAGATTTTAAAGGCTAATAGGCTCTGGATTTCATCCCTATTCCAAGAGACCTTGCCTCCAGTAGCACAGAACAGAACCCTGGCCCCTCCCAAAAAGCATTCTGGGGCCATTGTTTTACTACAGACTTGGAGGGAACAATGTAATTTAATTCAATTGCCAGAGCAACAGCGGTTTAAAATGCAGCAACATTAGAGTCAACTCAGGACCAAAAAGCATCTGAAATGTCTTACTGGTGTCTTTATGCCTGGATAGCTCAAAAAGGTCCACATGAGATTTTTGCCTTCTTTCCGAAAGGAAAGTTTACCTTTCAACTGAGAATAAGAAATTTCAGCCAAAATGGTTTTTGTTTCGGGGAGGAAGACACAATAAGCCTCTAAAAATAGAGGCACTTGGGCTGAAATGACTTCTCATCTACTACTGTATATGGCACGTTGAAAGCATGGGACTGTAATGAGAGAGGCCACTGGAGATCTGGAGAGTAGAAGAAGCAATGTTAACAGCAGCAACAGTATATCCGGCCAATTATTAAAGATGCATTGGAGATAACTAAATACCATGAGCGGGGTGCGGGGATCCATTGTGTGCTGTATGTGTTAACTAAGGGCCAAATTCTTTAATTTGAGTGCCTGAAAGCTAGTTACCTAAATAAGCATTTAGTTGCCTAACATAGGCATTTAGGTGCTTCAGTACATTTTAAGTCTCCAAATGTGTACACATGGCCCTGAGCCTTTATCTTGTTCTAAGTCCGATGAAAGCTGCACACTGATGTAGATTGTTTTTCAATATTGCTGGATCCAGAGTACCACTTTGTGACCAGAGAACGAATGCAGAAAGAAATTGATGCTGGTGAATTCATTGAGCATGCGGAGTTCTCTGGAAACATGTATGGAACAAGGTATGTAATTGTTACAGTGTACCCGATAGCTCACGTGACTACGGATTGCCCTGAGATGATGGGGAAATATTTTAACTTGCCATGACACTATGCCCTCCCTAGTCTAAGCTTTTAATTCTGGCAGCATGTCTGCTATTAATTTTATTCTGTCACTAGTAATTGGTGACATTCACCCTTGTGCAAAAGGTCAGTATTAGGCATGTACAACACTCAAATTTTGCTTAAGTCCCAAGATTTGAGTGCGAGATGGTTCATAGTACTCACGCTGGCCCTTCATAGAGGTAGATTTCACTCATACAGAATGTTTATAATGCTCTTTACCTTCAAAGTGTTCTACAAAGATTAATTAAACAAAATGGGACTTAAATTCTGCATTCATTCCCTGTGTTATCCAAAGGCCTGAGTGTGATTAGATCAGTGGTGAAAGCAAGTGACACATGACTCAGTCTGGTACAGTAACTCTTACAAATTAATAAATTCTCTCTGGTGTTAGCACCTGCCATTAGGATTTAAGTGTAAAGTGGATTTTAAAATAGCATTGCTACTGGCATAAAAGTGATCATCAATGAAACACTAAGTAAGCTGCAATATAAATTAAAAGTCAGATATCTTACTTAACACAAAATCTCTGACAATTATTACAGCCCAAGTTGGATCTGAATGGCAAAAGTAAAATAAGTGCAATTGCTTTCTAAGATACCAAATCAGTAATAGAATTAGTTGATTTTAAAATTGCGAATACCCCTTAAGGATGAATGGAAATGCTTTAAAAATACAATCAAAAAAAGTCTAAATTTCCAAAACAACTTGTGATTTTGGGGGCCAAACGTGACAGTTTAAGGAGACCTGCCTTTTAGAGGTCGGGTGCTCAGCATGTTTTGAAAATCAGGCCCCTTTCAAGTGTCTCAAAAAGTGGGACAACAAAAATCACATCACTTCTAAAAAATTAATCCTAAACTTCTGAGTGCATTATCAGAATATAAAATTACAGATCAATACATTTTAAAAACAAATGAAGACAATTTCCTCTCACTTTACATTAGCTGCCTACACTTCACTTGGAGTTTCTGTGTCTCTTGAAAGATTAGATGTTGTTTCCCTAAGGCAACATAAGGAAGGCCGCTTCCTGCTTTACTCTAGCATTTCTGATGTCACTGGCTTGCTCAGGAGGAACACGTATTCTTGACCTTTGATCTCAGCTGTTAGAAACCTTCCAACTCACCTTGAAGAAGAAACCAATTTCAAGCCTCTTGAATCCATGGATTCAATCTGCTAAGGGGAGTTGGCCTTTGAACAGGATTTTCGATTTAATCCAGGCACTCCCTCTTCTGGGATGCCTCTCAGGGAGCAAGCTGAGCTTACCAGCCTCAGATGGCAATGGCTGTTGTTTGGTCAGGAGAGTGTAACACAAACTCCTCTGCCAGGGGAGACATTGGGCATGGGACAGACAAAGATGTTACACTCAGTTGGGTGTGATCGGTGTGAACTTTTAGGACCCTGTCTGCTCATACATGAGTTACCAACTAAAGATTAAAAGAAAAATACCATTACAGAGTGAAATGCAGAGTTGATTTTTTGCTCTTTGATGTTAGTTTAACTCTTTTCTGACTAAAATGTCATGATAGGGAGGAGAAGGGGAACAGTGGAGAAGGACCTGGGGAAAAGATAGTGAGCTGAGCTGGGATGGACAGGAAGAGCAGGAGAAGCCAGTAAAACAGGAATTCTGTTTTTTCCCCTCTGTGGAGGAGGTGGTTGCGAAGAGATTTGACTGTACCACCGTGTTCTGCCATCCTGTTTCAATCTCCTGCACTAGCAAAGTTCTGCACACAATGCTTTTCTGGAAGAATTCTGTGGTCAGGTGTTAGTGACTAGCTGGGGCTCTTCCCTCTGAGTCAGGGGGTTGGAGGTCCTTGAGTGGTTTGGTCAGATCCTGCCCCTGGGAGGAATGGGTGGCTGGATCCTGTCTGTCACTCACCCCACAGTGGCATTTCCTGTGCTATGAGGCTAGCGGGGCTTGGCTGTCTGCTCTGGGCGTTGCAACTTATGGAGTTGCAGCGTCACTCAGGTTTGGCCCTGCCCCCCTTGACTGGACCAAATTTGTGTGAATGGAGTTGTGACCTGGCTCATGGGGTTGCAGTGCCACTCACTCAAATTCAGCCCATCTGGACTCCTGTCATCATGACAGCTGGGCTAACTCTGAGTGGGTCTGGGACCTTAGAGGTTGCAGTAACTGGATCAGGGAGGCAAGCCCAGCCAGCTCCATGGGACAGGAGCTGCCACGTGACCCTTTGAAACATTCTAACGACCCAATTTTGGGTCCTGACCCACAGGGTAAGAAATCCTGAATTAAACAAAGTATTCTTCCCTTCCTGTCCTAATCTGTTACATCACGTTAATGTGCCCTGCTATACAGCTGTCACGATGCACCCCAGAGGCAACTGCATCTTAGCAGTGGGGAAGTATGTTCTCTACGTACGCTATACTGGTGTTTGTTTAGGCACACTTCAGAATCAAAGGTGCTTTGTAATAGTAACACATTTCCCCTCAGGTTTTCCCATCATAGAGACTGTTTGTTTTCTCCATTCCCCCCAAAATGCTCCAGACATGATCCGTCAGACTATGTAGGGCTGGATCCTAAGCAGTACTGAGACGCACAGTTGTCTGTGACGTTACCGTTGTTCGGGATCCAGCCTTTGGCAGGTCCTGGAGATGCTCAGCGATGTTACTGGTTTGTTGTGCTGCAGGAGCATCTGGACCAGGAGCACATTTTGCTAGGTGCTGTACAAACACAGAATATAACACAAGCAAAAGCATGAGTCTAATATCTGATTGACAAAATCCCAGGAACTGCTAATGCAGAAAGGGGCTATCACAGCTGGGTTGAGCACAGGCCTTTTCATCCAACAACTTTGAATGTGACTCAGTATTGGGATCATTAAACTTGACCACAGGCAATATAAGAGTCTTCTCCTTCTGTAGAATACTTCCATTCCCTCCCTCTAACTTTCTTGAAGATTTAAATCATCTAGTAGCAACCTTTATATAGACATAAACTTATTTCCAAACTATTCGCAGAGTCCTGAATTTAGGACAGAATAGTCCCATGCACTGCTACAGACTAGGGACCGAATGGCTAGGCAGCGGTTCTGCAGAAAAGGACCTAGGGGTTACAGTGGACAAGAAGCTGGATATGAGTCGGCAGTGTGGCCTCGTTGCCAAGAAGGCTAATGGCATTTTGGGCTGTATAAGTAGGAGCATTGCCAGCAGATCAACATTGGTGAGGCCTCATCCGGAGTACTGTGTCTAGTTTTGGGCCCCACATTACAAGAAGGATGTGGAAAGGTTGGAGGGAGTCCAACGGAGGGCAACAAAAATGATTAGGGGCTGGAGCACATGACTTACACAGAGAGGCTGAGGGAACTGGGATTGTTTAGCCTGCAGAAGAGAAGAATGAGGGGGGATTTGATAGCTGCTTTCAACTACCTGGAAGGGGGTTCCAAGAGGAGGGATCTAGACTGTTCTCAGTGGTACCTGATGACAGAACAAGGAGTAATGGTCTCAAGTTGCAGTCGGGGAGGTTTAGGTTGGATATTAGGAAAAACTTTTTCACTCAGAGAGTGGTGAAGCACTGGAATGGGTTACCTAGGGAGGTGGTAGAATCTCCTTCCTTAAAGGTTTTTAAGGTCAGGCTTGAGAAAGCCCTGGCTGGGGGATGATTCAGTTGGGGATTGGTCCTGTTTTGAGCAGGGGGTTGGACTAGATGACCTCCTTAGGTCCCTTCCAACCCTGATATTCTGTGATTCTGAAATAGCTCAGGTTTCAGTGCAGGGCCAGATTCAAGCCTGGTGTAAGTGAGTGCAACTCAGTTGCTGCTCATTTAGCTGCTTATACGGAGTCTGAATTTTCCCCTTCATCTTTTCTCCCTAGATATTGCCACTCTTTATGCACTCTGCTTTGCCCATCTGTATACATTTAGGAGCAGATATTTTAAATCCAAAGATAGCTGCTTTGCTTTACCAGATATTTTTGTAGGTTTATTTCTACTGCACACTTGTGGCCATCTTATGAACGCAAGGATTGCCCAGTACTGAAATAGGTGACTATACTTCACCAGCCTAGGTGAAGCATTCGTCTGTCTCCAGCAACAGCTAATGCTGTGCAGTGGATACGAGTTTCTTCCTGCCCCTGCCCCACTAGCTTATGCCCTGAAACGTAGTGATGCCATTCTTCATACAATATTGTCTTTTTCAAGAACACCTTTCATCCCAGAGCAATAAAAGCAATCCTGAAACGCAGCCTTCTTTAAGCTGCAGCCAGCTAGTGCTCACGCCATGCTGGCAGAGAGGGGAAATGTTAACCAAGGAAATCAGGAAAACCCTGAAAGCGTACTAAAAGTGTGGTAGAAGAAAACAGAGGATTTAAGGCCATATCCAAGAGATCTAATCCTTTTGTGACTGAAAGCTAGCATGCTTTTTCCAAGACATTTTGATGATGGGAAAGATATAAGAACCTGAACCAAAGAGAAAATAGTTTACTCCAGGAGATGTCAGTCATTTTGGAAAACAAACTCGCCCACAGACACTGCTTCTCTGATCACGAGGGCTAAGATTTTTCAGAGTGATGGTTCTGGATGCTTAGTTGGAGACCATTTAAAGGAGCCAATGTTCCAGAAAGTGCTGAGCACCCACTTTCTGAGAATCAGGCCCTTGTTAGATGCCTCAGGTTAGGCACCCAAACTCAGTAGTCCCTCTGGAGAACCATGACCAAGATCTTTGCCACTATAGGTTCCAATAATGTGAGGTGCTGAGAAATCGCTAGGAGTGGAAGAAACAGCACCTGGGGGATCTCATGTGCTTAAATCTGAGGAGGGGGAGGGGGGAGAGTCTTTGCACGCTTAGTGTTAGAGCAAGTTTTGTGGATTTGTGGCAGAAACCAGTCGAAGCCATAGCTCTAGTCGCTAACATCTTCTGCAGTTTAGGGGGGAAGAAAGCAGAACTGCAGTCCAGCACAGTCAGTGAGATCGATGTGCAAGGCACAAAGCTCGTAGATCTCCGTGTTTGTATAGTGTTTGCAGCGATGATGATAAGGTGGGTTTAAAGGCTTTAGGACAGGATTAATGTGGAAATCCCAAGAATAACTTTGAAAGCCAGGACTTGTGTCACCTGCTGCAACAGGAGGGGTCTTGTTAAATCCGTTCCTAACTCCAGCTTTCTGCTCCATCTTGTTAAAACAATTCTGGGAAGAGGAAAGTGTTCCCCTTTTTCCATCTTTCATAGGTATTTGTAGGACCACCATCACTGTAGCATCTGAGCACCTCACCATCTTTAATGTACGTATCCTCACTGCATCCCTGAGAGGAAGGGAAGGGCTATTATCACTGTTTTGCGGGTAGGGAACTGAGGCTCAGAGGGGCCAGATGGCTTGCCTGAGGTCGCACAAGAAGTCTGCGACCTCAGGCAGACTCCTCAGGGAATTGAACCCAGGCCTTGCAAATCCCAGGCTACCACCCTCACCGCTGGGCCATCCTTCCTCTCCATTTACCAAGCAGGAGCTTGCCTTGCCTGTGTGTGTCTGTGATCAGTACGTGTGGCTTGAGGTGAGACTTCTGGATGTGAAGTCTGTCATTCTGAAATCACGGCAGTAACCTCTGCAAACCTGCTAAAAAAAGAAACGGAACTAACTCTCTCCTCTTTTCCGCCATTCCCTAACTGGGACAACACCACAGGGTTCCTTCAACCTGAGATGGGGTTTGTCCTCCAGGCTTATGCTTAGGTGGAGCTATGCCAGGAGTCGGCCACCTTTCAGAAGTGCTGTGCCGAGTCTTCACTTATTCACTCCAATTGAAGGTTTCGCGTGCCAGTCATACATTTTAACCTTTTTTGAAGGTCTCTTTCTAGAAGTCTATAAAATATAACTAAACTATTGTTGTATGTAAAGTAAATAAGGTTTCAAAATATTTAGAAGTTTCATTTAAAATTAAATTAAAATGCAGAGCCCCCCAGACCGGTGGCCGGTACCTGGGCAGTGTGAGTGCCACTGAAAATCAGCTTGTATGCCGCCTTCGTCACACATGCCATAGGTTGCCTACCCCTGAGCTATACAGTGCTGCTCCTTCCATCTCTGTGGCATGGAAAGTGCTGGTGGCTGGGGGAAAGGGAGCCGAAAGAAGCAGCTGGGGAGAGAATTGGGTGGGAGTTAGTGGGAGAAATGAACAGGGCAAAGGACAAGAATAAGAATGGAAAAATAATACTCAAGTAAAATGAGAGACAGGAGGAGGAGGTGGAAAAGATTGGGAGGAGAGCAAGGGAAAATAGACAGGAAACAAATGATGACTTTAAAAAAGTGCTCTTATATAGCACTCTTCCATCCATAGGTCTCAAAAAGCATTCCCAAGAAGATTGGAATCATTATCCTCATTTTAATGATGGGGAAGCTGAGGCGTAGAGAGAAGAAATGTCTTCCTGAAGGTCACCTACCAGGCCCGTGTCAGAGCTCCGTGTAAAACCCAGGACTTCTGAGTCCCACTCCAGTGCTCTTGCCATAAGCATGCTGACAATTAGGGAACACCGTGGTGGAGAATCCCAGGTGCAGATGGGTTAGAGGTGAGGTCTTCCACTCAAAGCAAGTTGGGAACCACAGTGCTAATGGATTTCACTGCTCCCGCTTTGTTAGGGAGGCCTTGCTTCCACCACGATATCCTTGGCCTAGGGGGACACCACAGCTCAAGAAACAGGATTCCTTAGGAATCATGCCCCACGCCTGTCTGGAGTGAGCTCATCTCCTCAATCCTGCTGTGGGCAGCCACGGCTTCACTGTCCTAATTGGATGCTATCCTTCAGTGTTGTGGCAGGGGAGGGTTTGGAAGAGGAGGAGGGGGTAGGGACTGAGCAGATCCGTTCAGGGAGATGTCCCATGTGTAAGTGGCAACAGGGAAGGAGGCAAAGACACAGTGGTAGGAGAAGTGGACAGATGGGCAGGCAATCCATGGTAGCAGTAGCCCAGGTAAGGGAGAGTATGATTGTTCGCATCCAAACCGTACACCCAGGGAGAGGAGGTGAACAGCTCATAGAGAATGCGGGGACAAAAGCGAACAGCAGCAACCGTCCCTTAGAGGTTGTTTAGTCTCATCTTGTCTCTGTAGTGCTGTCCTTACAGTTTTGCCTTATAACTAAGAATCAAAATATGGTCAGAACGTTAGCCCGTCTACTGAAAGGTCAGCTGTTTGGGGTTTTTTTGGTAAGTGGTTCCGCCGGTTAATTACTTTCACTCTTAAAAATCTATGCCTTATTTACTGTCTGAGTTTGTATAGTTTCAACTTCCAGCCATTGGATTGTGTTATACCTTATTTCTGATGTTGCCACCCTTGTAGTCCTTAGGTATTTGTAGGGGCTTTGGAGTTTGAACCTCTTCAAAGGAATGATGTAATTGCTAGCCTGTAACTAAGATGCTCTGTGTTTACCTCAGTGGATTGCAATGCCATCTTGTTAGCCATTTCCACACACTTAATTTATCTTGATGTAGCAATATGCACTTGTGTGAAGCTCTAGGCACCTATATGGTTTTGTAAGAATATGTCAGATTCTGTGGTCTCAGCCCACAAAATCTAATTCTCCAGTGCCCACCATACAACTCCTCCCGCTTTGCCAGCCTCTTGTGAACAATTTATTCCCTCACCCCGGCCCTCCTTCAGGGCAAGCCTGGGAGAATAGCTAGGCCTTCCAGCTTGCCCTGTAGGCCAACATAGGTGGTCCCTCTTGGAAAAGGGTGGAGAAAATCTAGTCCAGTCACTGAGACAGTCCTGCTAGCCACTCCCTCCTATTGAATCCAAGGAGCTGTGATCAAGTCCCTTAGCAGACTAGAACTGCTGCAGTTTGCCAGGAGGAGATAGAGACAACTATTAACGAGATATGTACAAATAATGATGCCTGGCTGTGTTATAGCACTTCTACCTGTAGCTGTCAAAACATTTTCCAAAGGTGGTCAGTATCATTATCCCAATTTTACAGCTGGGGAAGCTGAGGCAAAGAGAGGAGAAGTGACTTGTCCAAGCTCTCCCAGCAGGGTAAGCTAGGAATTGGACCCGGGTCTCCTGAGTCCCCCATACTATGCCCTATCCACTAGGCTACACTGCCTCCATTTCTGAAATCTCCACTTCTAGTTCACTCATCTCCCTCTTGTGACCATGTGGAAGACACCTCTAGGGACAGGGGCTGGAAAATATCAATGCAAAAGAGATCGTCAGTGGTGCAGCATAGATTGTGAACAGTTCTTAATGCACAAGGAGTAGATAGCTAAGGTTCCCTGGGTCTCCCTGCGTGGCATCCCCACCCCAGTGTCCAGTAACCAACTTCTTCTCTCCCTTTCCCCCAGTAAAGCTGCAGTGCAGGCCGTGCAGGCACGGAACCAGATCTGCGTCCTGGATATCGACTTGCAGGGCGTCAAGAACATTAAGAAAACTGACCTGAAGCCGATCTACATCTCTGTCCAGGCTCCGTCCATAGAAGTCTTGGTGAGTGATCCAATTAATGGATGAATTCGGTGAAGTGATGAAAATTTCCTGCCTCCCCTCCATTGATCAATTTACTGTATAACCCACAAAACAGGTAATGGATTTTGATCAAACCTCTGCCTATCCTCTCTCCTCCCTGCTCCTTGTGTTGGCTTTGTGCACGCTCAGCCTTCTCTTTAAAAGGCTCCATCTCCCATGCTCCTTCCTTTGCTTCTCTCAGATCCTCTTCATTGTCTGATCTTCCCATCTGCCATGTATCTCAGCGCTTGCTTGTGCTTGAAGCTGTGTTGATGTTAGTTTGCAAGCTTCTTAGGCAGAGGTGGGCAAACTACGACCCGCGGGCCACATCTGGCCCGCAGGACCATCCTACCTGGCCCCTGAGCTCCTGGTGGCCCGCGGGACCATTCTGCCCATTCCCTGAGCTCCCGGCTGGGGATGCTAGCCCCTGGTCCCTCCCTTGCTGTCCCCCTTCCCCCGCAGCCTTACCTCGCCGCACTGCCAGCGCTCTGGGCCCCGCTCCTGCCATGCAGCGTGGTGGCGTGACTGGGTCCAGCATGATAAGGAAGCGGGGAGTGGGAGGTCCCAGGGAGCAGAGGGTGGTTGGATGAAGCGGGAGTGGGGGGGGGGGGGGGGGGGGGGGGGGAGAGTCAGGGGACTGAGAATGGAGGAGGGGGATAGGTTGGGAGTACCGCAGTGGGGTGATGGTGTGGACTAGGAGGCAGGGCAGTCAAGAAGTCAAGGGTTGGAAGGGGTGGGTCCCAGTGGGATGATTAGGGGTGAGAGTCCCGGAAGGGGGCGGTCAGCGGGACAAGAGCGGGGGGGGTTTGGAATGGGTTGATGGATTCTGAGGGGGGTAGGAAAGGGGGGGGGGGGAATAGGGGGGCGGGGGCCAGGCTGTTTGAGGAGGCACAGCCTTCCCTACCCAGCCCTCCATACAGTTTGAAACCCTGATGTGGCCCTTGGCCCAAAAAGTTTGTCCACCCCTGTCCTTAGGGCATGGCCTGCCTCAGTCCATGTTTAGAAAAGCTTTATGTGTATTTATGATGCTCTCTAGTATTATGGGTACATCAATATCCATCTATTACAGTAAATCCTAGTGAGGCTGATATCATGGGGTAAGACCATGGAACTCTTATCTGTGGTCTCATGTGGCCCCACATATTAATGAATGTATCCCCACAGCTTCCCCATGGGGTTGAGAAGAGTTGTCACCCCAATTTTATAGATGGGAACTGAGACAGAGGAATAAAAGTGACTCGCCCAAGGTCATCCAGGGAGTCTATGGCAGAGTCTTCTATTTTGTTACCCGAAGTCCATGATGTGAGTGGTGTTCCTCCTTAAGAAGAAGAAAGGCCAGGCTGTGAGCTACTGCCACAAAACTAGCTCCAAAGCGTCGCCTCACAGCTGCCATTTATACCTCCATGGCTGTTCAGTTGGCAGCAGCATTGCAGGAAGCGGCATAGTCCAGCGGCCTGAGCACGGGGCTGGAAGCCGGGAGTTCCTGAGGTCAAATCCCCGTTTGGACAGAGATTTGCATTATGGCCCGGGGCAAGTCACTTAACTGTTTGCTGAAGTGAGGATATACTTCCTTACATCCCATGGTAGGCATGCGGCTTTATTGATCAAGGCCAGTACTCACAGCCGGCCTCTTGATCTATTCCCTCTGGCCAACGGGCAGCACCATGTCACCCGGCACCAGAAACAGCTATGTGCCGGGGAGAGGGTGTTTGAAATGACTTCCTGTGGCACATGACAGTCTGGTCTCCTGTGGGCTGTAACACTTTGGTCTCATTCCAGTTGTTGGGTTTAGTGTGTGGGTGCTGGGTAGCGCTGGGGGCCTGTGATCTACACGGCATCATGCTAGACAATTCAATGGTTGTTTCTGGCCATAAACATGATGACTGTGACTTGGAGCCTTTTGAGGGTGGTTGTGATGTCGGTAATGGAGCTTGGGGGCCAGGGCTGACTGTTCTCCTCCAAACGGTGCTTGAAATATGCATTTACACTTGTTGTCGTTGGGCTATAGGAAAAGAGACTGCGTGACAGACGGACGGAGTCCGAAGAGAGTCTACAGAGGCGGCTGAATGCAGCTCGCGTAGACATGGAACTTAGTAAGTACAGGAAGCTCGCAGAGGCACAATCCCAGCGGGGGACTGAGGGCAGGGGGCAGGCGGGAGGAGAGCACATCAGAGTTTTTGGCACCTTGTCATACACAGATGTCTAGCTCCCTGTCTCGGGTTTATGGAAGGTCCGGCCAGATGAACTGACCACGACTATTTGGCAGCTGGGAGCTAATTGCAGGGGGAAGAGGGGATTCACTGTCCTGGATTGCCAAGGAGCAGCGGGGCCATGTCACCACTTAAACTAGCATGGAAATCGCAGCTGTAAAGACCTCACAGCCACCGGGAACACCTCAGCTTTCCATTGTCTGCGAAAACCTTAGGCACCAACAGCGAAAATCCTCCTCTCCAGTCCCTTCCCCCTCCTTCTGAAAGATCAGGAGCCCTGACTCCCTTCCCTCACCCCTTGGCACAGCACCATGGGAAAGATCCCCTCCTGCTGACAAGCAGGAAGGACCTCGTAGCCCCTTCCCACCTCCCCTGACTCCTCCAGACCAGTTCTTCCCATCCCTGGCTTCCACTCCTGTTACATCCTCCCTGCCCCTAGTCCCAGGCACGAGGGGAATGGGGCAGTTCAGTCTCAAAGCTGCTAGGAGGTACTAGGGCCACTGATGTACTGTTCAGCATTACACTGTTCTTAGTGCTTCAGGGATTGTGTAGAGTGAGTGGGGCTTGATGTGGTTTTTTGCTTTTTGTTTTGTTTTTAACAGTACCAACCACACCATAAAAATACTTTGACAGCTATTAACGCACTCCAGGTGGCTGGGAGCACTAGGTTAAGTTTCAAGATTTATTTATTATGAAGTAAAGTGAATTTCACTTTTTAACAGCTTCCCTTATTTCTATCTTAGGTCCTTACGTGGCCCCCATCAGGGTAGTGTCCGAGTGCCTCACAATCTGTATTGTATTTATCCTCTCAACACCCCTGTGAAGTAGGGAAGAGATGCTATGCCCATGTGACAGATGGGAGAACTGAGGCATAGAGAGGTGAATGACTTGCCCAAGTTGACAGTCTGTTTTTTTGTTTTTGTTCTGTTTGTACAGCACCTAGCACGATGGGGGTCCCAGTCCATGACTAGGGCTCCTAGGTAAATACATTCACACAGGTAGTCTGAGGTGGAACTGGGACTTAAAACCTGGTCTCTCAAGTCATAGGCTAGTGTTCTACCCACTTGACCTCGTCCCCTTTAGTGCATAGAGTTATTTAAAGGGAAAATCCTAGAGTTGTCTCATCAAACTATACTTCTGCCTTTACATTGCTGATGCTTTCCTTGTTCTATCCCATCTTCCACATCCACTCCTCTTACCTGGGAGAATCCTGTGTAGTTTTCAGCTCTTAGCCTGATGCAATCTTAAGACTAGACTTGATCTAAGTAGAACACAGCGTGCTCTCCTATAAAACTACTTCACAAGGATGGCTTGACAGAGGAGATAAGCAGCAGTGGCTGAAAGGAGCCAACATTCCTTTTCTGTGTTCTCACTCCTGTTTTGACTCACTAGGTAATGAACCTGGCCTTTTTGACCTGATCATCATCAATAATGATCTACAAAAAGCCTATTCTGAACTGAAGGAGATTCTTGCAGAGGTAAGTCATTTCGGGCTCTTCTGCTGGGGGCACGATCGAAGCCAGTGTAAATGGAGAGTCAGCTGAGAGCATCAGAAGGAAATGCTTGACAAATGCTCCATTTCTGAGAGAAGGCGAAGTGGTAGCTAGGGATATAGCCCTGACTCAGTGAGATGTCCAAGCACATACCGAACTTTTTAAGTATGAGTAGTCCCAGCGGCTTCCATGAGATGCTACTCCCATGCTTGACGTTAGGCATTTGCTGGAGTACCTTGCTGACTCAGGGCCTTAAAGAGGGAACTCTGGTATGCAGAGGTTTTTTCCTGGTCCAGGACCATTATTTGCAAAAGTTTAGCCAGGGCAGGGGCCGTGTCTTCTGTAGTGTTGGACTAGGCCAAGCACAGTGACGTTGGTCAGAACGTAATCAGTAAATGCAGTGACCTTCATGCACCCAAAGCCAGGACCCAGTTGGCTTCATGAGCCCTAAAGGTCACTGCTGTCCAGTTACTTCTGAAGATTGAACATGGGTGATGTAACAAAGAGCAGAACTTTAAGCTTGCCAGTTAGGCTAGGAGAGCTGTATCTTGGAAAGCAGGGCCTCTGAAAAGGACATAGGGGTCCTGGTGGATAACCCACTCAACACAAGCTCCCAGTGTGGTGCGGTGGCTAAGAGGGCTAATGGGATCCTTGAATGTATAAGCAGAAGTTTCAAGTAGGAGCAGGGCAGTGGGGTTACCTCTGCTTGTGGAGTTCTGTATCCAGTTCTGTGGTCACCATTTCAATGAGGATGTTGAAGAATTTGAAAAGATTGAGAATAGAGCTACAAGAATGATGCAAGGTCAGAAAAATCTGCCTTACAGTGAGAGATTTAAGACTTTTAATCTATTTATTTTAATGAAGAGGTGATTTGATCGGGTCTACAAGTACATGAGAGAAGATGTTTTAACCTAGCAGACAAAGGCGGAACAAGATCTGATGGCTGGAAGCTGAAGCTAGACAAATTCAATCCTTAAGGGGGCCATTCAGGGAACTGGAGTAAAAATCTGTCTGGGGATTAGTCCTGCTTTGAGCAGGGAGTTGGACTAGATGATCTCCTGAGGTCCCTTCCAACCCTGATATTCTATGAAATGCAGATGGGGAGCAAAGCACGTGTTTTTAACTCTGATAGTGAGACAACCATTAGAACAATTTACCAAGAGATGTGTTGGATCATGTGAAGTCTCTTTAAATCCAGACTGGATGTATTTCTAAACGGTATAGTCCGTTTCAGCCATAAAATATGGGCTTGATGCACGGGTCACTTGATGAAATTCTATGGCCTATTCTATACCAGAGGTCTGTCTAGATGATCATAATGATCCTTTTTGGCCTTACAATCTATGAAACTATGAATTACTTACAGAGAGCAATATACGATCAATCGTTTTCTTCATCTGCTTGCAGGAAATCCAGAAGGTCCAAGAATCCAAGAAGTCCTGAGTTCAGTCTGCTTGGCTGCCATTCCTAATGTGCTTCACAGCATTCTGTTCCAAGAGAGACATTCCCTTTAGCCTGATCCCTTTCCGATTTACTATGACATTTATAGTAAAAAAACACAGAAAGAAAAAACAACTTTAAATTTATATTAGATGGGGCTTCTGCCACTTTGTATGCACACGCTAAAGCGTCCAGTGCTCTTCTAGGATTGCATGGAGATTTCAGGCAGATAATCTGAAAGTCCCTGTACTGTTATTTCCTGAGCAGAATTATTCTGAATTCATTTGTAGAGCTTGATCATACATACAGCCCATTCTGACACAATCAGTGCATGTAGTGTGTGAAACTGTAAGCAGTAGTCTCCTCCATAGCATTTTTGGTGGATACTCCCTTCCCACCCCTGGGTTGTCTGCACCAGATGCCACCTGCAGAGGGAAACTGCTTAGTATGACCTGACTTGATCTTCCTCCTGCAGACAAATGGGTTAAAGTGTGCAGTGGCGTCAGCTGGCCTGAAGTGACCAACTGAGAGAAGAGATGCAATTGAAAAGGAAAGAGACAGGCTGAAAACAAATTCAGAGAGAGAACGGTGCTAATGCTGGTAAAATCCCCCCCGCCCAATGTTCCACTAAGCATTGAAAACTCCCACTCTTTCCCTTTTGTCCTCCCATTAGGCCAGTGGCTAGAGCCGAGCCACTGCTCCTTTAGGTGGTTGATTGACATTCTCAGCGAGTCTCTCTGCTTGATCTCGATGGTGTTGCTGGCTAGGGCTCCTTTCAGCAGGGCTTGGGTTGCTCCAAACCTCAGTCCTCGTGCCCAGGACCTAGTCAGGTGAACTGCTGGGGTTGCTTGAAAAAATTGGAGACCCGCTTAGTCTACCAAGAAATAAAATCATGTCCTGACTTCTTCTGGCTCAAAGGAGTTCCTAGGGGAGCAATTGTTCAGCGCTTGCCTGCCCTGAAAGACTGTGGGGTATGGTCATATATGTTCGAAATAAATGCAGCAGTGGAAAGGTTTGGGTGTTCTCAAGTTCAACTCTTTGGGGAATTTCTTTCCAGGTTGTGTAGCACTTTTAGTCCTGGAAGAAAAGTAAAGTACCCCCTTTTAATGTCAGAACAGTTTCTGAGACCTCTCTGCCTTTGAAACTTCAGCGTTTCCCTTCAAATTGAACATCCTAGAACCAGCTTAATTCTGAAAGAGCCAAACCATTTTACACCTTTTCTCCTTGATGGTTTTCCAAAAGGAAGAGTCGTGGTTGCACCTACCATTCCCCAGATTATCCTCCTCCTCCGCTACCGCCTACACCCATACGGTCAATGGTAGAACAGTAATGTTCTTTTAATGTCCATTTCCTCACAAAAATTGCATGTGATCTGACAGCAATCTTCAAAGCTGAAGATTGGCTCAGCCTCGTTTCTGGGAGGTTGTTCATTAATTCCAAAGTTTTCCCTCTCAGGCTCATCCCAACGTGGATTGGAGTGGAATTTTAAATGGCATGTGGCACCAAAATAATTAGCAGTATCATCTGTGCTGGGCCCTAACAACTCAAACTGTTAAGAGGAACAGTGAGGACTGAAATCCTGCTTTCCTGTCATTGCCCTGAATCTGCAGTCAGAAGAGCTCTGTGTCTTAACTGAGTGATCTCTGTATTCCAGAAGAACTGTGTGTGTCTTAGGAGGGGAATTTCTCACTTATGAAATAATGCAGCATGGAGGGTCTGGGATAGCGGAGTGGTGGTAAAAACACATGAGCCGTGGCTACCCTAATGCTCCTGTGAGTGATGAATTAAAGGTTTTGGTTTTTTACTTTTATTTTTTTGCTTGTGCAGCCTGACTTTCTTTGGCTGTGTGTATTATTCTGTGCTTGGAGTTCCTTCTCCCTTGAGAGTGCCCTGGGAGATGTGAGCATAAGATGATTCTGGGAACCAATGCTACAAGGTCCTAGGGGAGATATTACAGCCATGATATAGGGACCAACAGTTCCACCAGTGATATTTCCCATGAGGCCATCCCGTGTTTCAGGCCATGCTGTCCGTGCTAGGATCCCACAAACTTTTCCCCTATTGCAAAGATTGCCTGATGGGGGTTTAATCTCTGCCTGACCTATATCAGCACAGCAGAAAGCCCTCATGACCGTAAGCAGTTCAGGTAACTCTAAACCGTGCACTAATCCCCCTCTACAAATCCCCCTCATCGATAAGCAGAAATTCCACTGCTTCCCCGAACAGGTCTCTTGAGACATGGTCAAGGGTTCTGGTATGTTCCAGTCAAAAGAGAACTGCAGAAATAACAAGTGACGTACAAAGCTGGTCGCTTAAAGAAGAAAACTGAGTGAAAAGAGCAGGGTGTAGATGTTTCCCTGCAATCCAGTCTAAGCCATTATGGCCTCGGGCAGGAGAGCAGGGAAAGGAAACTAATTTGTGTGCCAGCTACTGGAACCGAAGAGGGTCAACAAACAGCACTAAAGATGAAAAATTAACGTTCTTCTCCCTTTTTCCCATCTGCCCCTTTTAAGAGTCAACAGTAGTAATAAAACAGGTAAGAAATTCCCCCCTCCCTCCCTTGCAATATTTATTTTTCATTTGAGTGTGCTCTTCATTCCAATGATGTATCCTGTAGAGCATCGTCCTGGACTTGGTAGGTAGGGACGGACTAATGATCTAATAGGTCTGTCCCAGCTCTGCTGAGTCTGATCTGATGCCATTCCCCTTTTCCCTCAAACAGACTCTGAACTCTCATGAGGCCAGACCCTCTACCTAACTCCTTTCATTGCAATGGGAAATCAATGAGTGGTAGCTGCCTAGGTGCCCAGGCCCCAGCTCCCTGTAGGGTCTCAGGCATTCCAATGCTGAGTGTCCTGGCAGCTGATGGTTAAGTGCCTGGAAAATCACAGCAACATGCTGTGATCCAGGAAGCTGAGTTAGGCACCTAGGCTCCCTCTGCAATGAGGGGGGAGAGGCACCTTAGAATGCAATCTACAAAAGCCAGCGTGCTAAGTCGGGAGCCCTGTAAGCTAGCCATGGGCCGATGCGGACCAGAGAGATGTGTGCTAAGTTCCACTCCTGTTGGGGAGAGAGGTGCCTAATGCTATGATCCGTGATCAGGAACCCATCCTCTGGAGTCAAGTGGCTTCGTTTCTGATGTGAATGAATTCGCTGCCTTCCTAGCTGTGCACAAAAGGCAGGGGGAGGGGATGCTGCTACCACCCATCTTATATTTTTTTAGCCCTGTAGTTGGAGCACTGACCTGGAGTGTAGGAGAGCCTGGTTCAGTTCCCCCTCTCTTCCAAAAGGGGTGAAAGGATTCATAGACTCATAGACTCGTAGGTCAGAAGGGACCAATATGATCATCTAGTCTGACCTCCTGCACAAAGCAGGCCACAGAACCCTACCCATCCACTTTTATAACAACCCCTAACACATGACTGAGTTATTGAAGTCCTCAAAATTGTGGTTTGAAGACCTCAAGCTGCAGAGAATCCACCAGCAAGTGACCCATGCCCCACGCTGCAGAGGAAGGCGAAAAACCTCCAGGGCCCCTGCCAATC